>NC_069505.1:492687017-492852017 GCF_027579735.1 Bombina bombina | reverse complement strand
CAAAAAGGGTGCGTTGAGCCTAATGTACCACCACTTCAACCCTCAATACCTGCGTTGCTTACGGTAGCGGTAAGCAGCTAAAACGTGTTCGTGCACGATTCCCCCATAGGAAACAATGGGGCAGTTTGGGATGAAAAAAAACAGCGTTCAGCTCCCAACGCAGCCCCATTGTTTCCTATGGGGAAACACTTTCTAAGTCTACACCTAACACCCTAACATGAACCCCGAGTCTAAACACCCCTAAACTTACACTTATTAACCTCTAATCTGCCGACCCCACTATCGCTGACACCTGCATTATATTATTAACCCCTAATCTTCCACTCCGTACACCGCCGCAACCTACATTATACCTATGTACCCCTAATCTGCTGCCCCTAACATCGCCGACCCCTATATTATATTTATTAACCCCCTAATCTGCCCCCCCCCCCAACGTCGTCGCTACCTTACCTACACTTAACCCCAAATCTGCAGACCGGACCTCGCCGCTACTCTAATAAAGTTATTAACCCCTAAACGGCTGCACTCCCGCCTCGCAAACCCTATAATAAATTGTATTAACCCCTAATCTGCCCTCCCTAACATCACCGCCACCTAACTTCAAGTATTAACCCCTAATCTGCCGACCGGACCTCGCCGCTACTATAATAAATGTATTAACCCCTAAAGCTAAGTCTAACCCTATCCCTAACACCCCCCTAAGTTAAATATAATTTTAATCTAACAAAATAAATTAAATCTTATTAACTAAAGTATTCCTATTTAAAACTAAATACTTACCTGTAAAATAAACCCTAATATAGCTACAATATAACGAATAATTATATTGTAGCTATTTTAGGGTTTATTTTTATTTTACAGGCAACTTTGTATTTATTTTAACTAGGTACAATAGCTATTAAATAATAGTTATTAACTATTTAATAGCTACCTAGTTAAAATAATTACAAAATTACCTGTAAAATAAATCCTAACCTTAGTTACAATTAAACCTAACACTACACTATCAATAAATTAATTAAATACATTAACTACAAGTACCTACAATTAAATAAACTAAATTACAAAAAAAAAACCCCACTAAATTACAAAAAATAAAAAAATAAAAAGATTACAAGAATATTAGGCTAATTACACCTACTCTAAGCCCCCTAATAAAATAAAAAGCCCCCCAAAATAATAAAGGTCCCTACCCTATTCTAAATTAAAAAGTAACCAGCTCTTTTACCAGCCCTTAAAAGGGCTTTTTGCGGGGCATGCCCCAAAGTAATCAGCTCTTTTGCCTGTAGAACAGCCAATAGAATGTGAGATCAATCTGATTGGCTGATTGGATCAGCCAATCCGATTGAATTTGATTGGCTGATTCAATTAGCCAATCAGATTTTTCCTACCTTAATTCCGATTGGCTGATAGGATTCCATCAGCCAATCGGAATTCGAGGGACGCCATCTTGGATGACGTCATTTAAAGGAACCTTCATTCGGCAAATAGGCATCAGGGAAGAAGGATGGATCCGCGTCAGCTGGAAGAAGATGGCTCCGCTCCGGATGGATGAAGATAGAAGATGCGGCTTGGATGAAGATGTCTGCCGGTCCGGATGTCCTCTTCTGCCTGGATAGGATGAAGACTTCTGCCGCTACGGATGTCCTCTTTTGGTCCATCGGTGCCCGGCTGGGTGAACACGACTCAAGGTAGGGAGATCTTCAGGGGGGTAGTGTTAGGTTTATTTAAGGGGGGTTTGGGTTAGAGTAGGGGTATGTGGGTGGTGGGTTGTAATGTTGGGGGGTGGTATTGTGTTTTTTTACAGGCAAAAGAGCTGATTACTTTGGGGCATGCCCCGCAAAAAGCCCTTTTAAGGGCTGGTAAAAGAGCTGGTTACTTTTTAATTTAGAATAGGGTAGGGACATTTATTATTTTGGGGGGCTTTTTTATTTTATTAGGGGGCTTAGAGTAGGTGTAATTAGCCTAATATTCTTATAATCTTTTTTTATTTTTTGTAATTTAGTTTAGTTTATTTAATTGTATTTAATTGTAGGTACTTGTAGTTAATTTATTTAATTAATTTATTGATAGTGTAGTGTTAGGTTTAATTGTAACTTAGGTTAGGATTTATTTTACAGGTAATTTTGTAATTATTTTAACTAGGTAGCTATTAAATAGTTAATAACTATTATTTAATAGCTATTGTACCTAGTTAAAATAAATACAAAGTTGCCTGTAAAATAAAAATAAACCCTAAAATAGCTACAATATAATTATTTGTTATATTGTAGCTATATTAGGGTTTATTTTACAGGTAAGTATTTAGTTTTAAATAGGAATACTTTAGTTAATAAGATTTAATTTATTTCGTTAGATTAAAATTATATTTAACTTAGGGGGGTGTTAGGGTTAGACTTAGCTTTAGGGGTTAATACATTTATTATAGTAGCGGCGAGGTCTGGTCGGCAGATTAGGGGTTAATACTTGAAGTTAGGTGGCGGCGATGTTAGGGAGGGCAGATTAGGGGTTAATATAATTTATTACAGGGTTTGCGAGGCGGGAGTGTGGCGGTTTAGGGGTTAATACATTTATTAGAGTAGCGGCGAGGTCCGGTCGGCAAATTAGGGGTTAATAAGTGTAGGTAGGTAGGTAGCGGCGACGTTGGGGGGGAAGATTAGGGGTTAATAAATATTATGTAGGTGTTGGCAATGTTAGGGGCAGCAGATAGGGGTTCATAGGGATAATGTAGGTGGCGGAGGTGTGCGGTCGGCAGATTAGGGGTTAAAAATATTTATTATAGTGGCGGTGATGTGTACTTTAGAGCACAGTAGTTAAGAGCTTTATAAACCGGCGTTAGCCCAGAAAGCTCTTAACTACTGACTTTTTTCTGCAGCTGGAGTCTTGTCGGTAGAGGGTCTAGCGCTCACTTCAGCCAAGACTCTAAATACCAGCGCTAGGCAGATCCCATTGAAAAGATAGGATACGCAATTGGCGTAAGGGGATCTGCGGTATGGAAAAGTCGCGGCTTGAAAGTGAGCGTTAGACCCATTCCTGCCTGACTCTAAATACCAGCGGCCGGCCAAAACCAGCGTTAGGACCCCTTAACGCTGCTTTTGACGGCTAACGCAGAACTCTAAATCTAGGCGTTAGTTTATTAAAAGAATAAGAAATAATAAGCAATATTTGAATAAAGCAAATCAATAAGCATACATCATTACAATGATTTAATGATTATCAGGTTAAAACTAATGAAAACAATCACTAAATTATTTTATTTGCAGTAGCTTGCGGGTATAATAGAGAAACAGAAACTTTTGTTATTTAAATTCTCAGCATAGCTGGCAAGAACCAGGTAAACTAATAATCCTGGCAAACAATAAGAAAATAATATTATTACCAGATTTCTTATTGACCCAGTGTTATTGTCGACAGATAAGATCAGGTTAACAGGAATTACGTAACAAAATATTTGTGACTATAAAGGGCAAACCAGAATTGATTAACTCACCTGATTCAATAATAAAACTTTGAATATAAATGTAAAGAGCATAAATCATATTAACAAAACTTTTTCATATAGGTTTGTTTCACACTTATCAACATTGTGGGATCCTTCACTGGGGTTCAGTGTAAATAGACCCTCTTAGGTTACCCCTGGACCCTCCCTCACCATTATCCTGACTTGTCTATCTGGTCAGCTTAGCCTCCCATCTCCTCTGGATAGGGTGTGGTCATCATGCATGCTCAGTGTGGCCCCTTGTGCCGTCTGCTTGTGTCCCCCTCTCCCCCTTTTGTGGGTGAGTGTGCATTTTATGGAAAGTGCTTAACTCCACCCCAACTGATAAGGTTAGGTTCACATAATTGATTGGCTAACACTAATTACAGATTAATTAACATTTTTTTTAAGATTTAGCAGTTAGAATATTTTTCCCTCGGAAGATGGCACTCGTCACTAAGCTATAACAGACAAATATGTATTTTGTAAATCTATTCTGAAAAACAAGTCAGTTTCTCTATTTGACCATTAACCAAGGTTGAACCCCACTAATGTTTATAGAAAAAGAGACTTACTGGAACCATGTATGACAAACATGGGGATATTTGTGAATATTTATACCAGTAATGCAATGATAGGAATCATGCAGCTATGTTGGGGACCTTGAATATCATAGTAACTAAACATGGATTATTTTGATAAAGTACAAAAACTTCACCGTAAGCAATTATATACTGACAAGCAGCACTAGCTAATAGCTACATACTAATACTGATAAATAATATATATGTGTATGTGTACCTGAATATATAAGTAAATACACATGATCAATTGTACCCCTATATTATATAGCACAGACATATGTGATTAATATGCAATATCAAAATGGTGAATTATACTGGACAATTGTCCTGACACAACCAACCAGTACTGAAAAGCCTATCAGCAGAGGTAGAAGATAGGAGTATGTAGCTCTGTAAAGGGAGGCAGAAAAAGGCTTACTGCGACCGAATTTACAGAGGGCCTTAGAAAGACCAAAGGTTTACAACATGGTGTCTAAAGGCTAAACTCCCCAAACATTCCTCCGACAATTACTGTAACTCTGAGGGGAAAACCGGTGTTCTGTGAAGGGACCGAACTTTGTAAAACAGCGAACCATGTCACTTCCTGTGACGTTTCATCAGCTGTTGCTCTCAGTTTGAGCCTAATACGCATGCGTGGCAGATTCTTCACATTCCTGGGCGCATACGTAACGGTAAAACTCTTTACAATTGTGAAATTCTGAAACCATTGTATAGCGCATGCGTGGGCTTTTCTATCAGAAATGGGGGTGTTTTATAAATATTTATTTATATATAAGTTAAAAAACATACAAACATTCAAAGCACTTGACTTTATGTTTACTGTTAAATACGATATGCAGTGGAGATATCCGAGTGGCTGTTTGTCATGCAGGGAGGAATAAACATCTTTCCATGTTTGAGTTTGAGTTTATCTCAAACATGGAAAGATGTTTATTCCTCCCTGCATGACAGCCAGCCACTCGGATATCGGCACTGCATATCGTATTTAACAGTAAACATAAAGTCAAGTGCTTTGAATGTTTGTATGTTTTTTAACTTATATATAAATAAATATTTATAAATTACTATACATTTATTTCTGTTTCACAGCATAATGTGCATACAGTGTTCAATAAAACACCCCCATTTGTGATAGAAAAGCCCACGCATGCGCTATACAATGGTTTCAGAATTTCACAATTGTAAAGAGTTTTATCGTTACGTATGCGCCCAGGAATGTGAAGAATCTGCCACGCATGCGTATTAGGTTCAAACTGTGAGCAACAGCTGATGAAACGTCACAGGAAGTGACATGGTTCGCTGTTTTACAAAGTTCAGTCCCTTCACAGAACACCGGACTAAAGTATACACTGAAGCACCTATCTTAAGCACATCATACTTTAACCACCTCCAAAGGAGGCAAAGTTTAAACTGAGATATGAGGAGGTGGGTGGGGTTTTTATAGGCTTTGAGATTTGGGAAACTTTGCCTCCTCCTGAAAGGAATGTATATCCCATGTGTAACAAATCGTGGACTATCGTCACCTATATGAAAAAAAACAGGGGCACTTTCATTCATTAAACTTTAGATTGCAGCAGTTTTTTTAAATACTTTTTTCTTTAGAAAACCTGGACCGGCAATCCTCCGCCCACTTCTCATGTTGATGGTCATGGTCACGGCCACATAGCATGAGAAAGCTGAAATGCCAAGTGACTTTATGACAGCAACAGCGACTAGGAGTCGGACCTTTGATTTGTCCGAAATCAAAGTGGTGGTCAGAGTCATGTCTATGTGACTGACATTTGACAATGTCCTAAAATGGACACTGTACACATGGAAAGCTTATGGCTACATTGAGTCAACGTGGATATGTCATTCCTCCGCAGGAAGATTGGGAAGTTTGCTTACACAGAGCTTGGTACAGTCAGTAGTAGTACTGTCAAATCCCTGCCTGCTCACTATTGCTCCTTACACTCAAAAAACGCTGCTTTGAGTAGCTCCAGTCAGAACTGGGCACACTGAAGCAATGGTAAGTGGAGCAATTCATGGGCACCACCATAAACTACAACAGATGCATAGGCGGTGCCTGTCCTATTGACATGCTGGGACTTATAGTTCCCAAATGCAACATGGAGGGAATCTGACAGCCACTTCAAGAAACAATTCTCTATAATTATAAAAGTAAGGAGCAAGACAGAACTGTAACATAAAAGTGATGCATTGTTGATAGAATAACCTCTTGCAGTATTACAATTGTGTAACCATTACGAATTGAAACCATTGTTTCATCAAACATTGTACAGAAATGATCAACAGTAGCTTGTAATTTAAAACGATTAATTCTGCCATAAAAGTAACATTAGACATTGCACAAATTAAATATATCATTTAGCTTATTGTGGGATCAGAATTGCATTACTTATAACATAATATCGATGACATTACTGTTTTCCTAATGTTTTATACTGTACAATATTGCCATTGCTTTTATTAATACAATAACACAGCAAGCTAAATGTATCTTCACCATTACTCACCTTGAACAAACGTTGCAGAACCATCTGGCCGAGTCAGCGGGCTCTGCTCACACCCGATTTCCCTCAAAGCAGCCTCCATGTCTCCCATGTAAACACGTGCAAATCACTTCCGCTTCTGGGGACCTTCTCCTTGACAACAAACTCTAGACACTATACTTTCCGGTTGGATTATTTTGTTGCTAACACGCATCTATAAAGGGGCCTTTCTGTGATAGTAGCCATAAGAGCTGCCTGTTTGAAAAGCCAAATATATTTTGCCTGTATATGTCATGCTGCTTAAATGTATAACGATCGGGGGTGGTCACTGTATGGAGGAAAATAAAGAATGAACATTATAGTGCTGGGCTTGGCTTGAAGGGAATTGGAGGGGACAAGGGCACAGTTGAGCAAGATGGCGGCGCTGAGGGCTTTGCTTGGGAGACGTGTGCTGAGCTGTCTAAGGGGGAGACAGGTGAGATTTAAGGAAGGGGGTACAGGTGAGAGAGAGGCTGGGGGGTTTAAAGTCGAAAGAGACAGGCTGGCTGGTGGTGGTACAGGTGAGAGATATCATACGGAGAGTGGTACAGGTAAGAGAGACAGACTGAAAACGAGAGTGGTACAGGTGAGAGACAGGCTGAAAGTGGTAAAGGTGAGAGAGACAGACTGAGAGTGGTACAGGTGAGAGAGACAGACTGAGAGTGCTACAGGTGAGAGAGACATGATGGGGGTGGTACAGGTGAGAGATACGGACTCAGGGGGTACAGATGAGAGAGACAGGCTATGAGTGGTAAAGGTGAGAGAGACAGGCTGAAAATGGTTAAGGTGAGCGAGACAGGCTGAGGGTGGTACAGGTGAGAGAGACAGACTGAGAGTGGTACAGGTGAGAGAGACAGACTGAGAGTGGTACAGGTGAGAGAGACAGACTGAGAGTGGTACAGGTGAGAGAGACAGACTGAGAGTGGTACAGGTGAGAGAGACAGACTGAGAGTGGTACAGGTGAGAGAGACAGACTGAGAGTGGTACAGGTGAGAGAGACAGGCTGAGAGTGGTACAGGTGAGAGAGACAGGCTGAGAGTGGTACAGGTGAGAGAGACAGGCTGAGAGTGGTACAGGTGAGAGAGACAGGCTGAGAGTGGTACAGGTGAGAGAGACAGGCTGAGAGTGGTACAGGTGAGAGAGACAGGCTGAGAGTGGTACAGGTGAGAGAGACAGGCTGAGAGTGGTACAGGTGAGAGAGACAGGCTGAGAGTGGTACAGGTGAGAGAGACAGGCTGAGAGTGGTACAGGTGAGAGAGACAGACTGAGAGTGGTACAGGTGAGAGAGACAGACTGAGAGTGGTACAGGTGAGAGAGACAGACTGAGAGTGGTACAGATGAGAGAGACAGACTGAGAGTGGTACAGGTGAGAGAGACAGACTGAGAGTGGTACAGGTGAGAGAGACAGACTGAGAGTGGTACAGGTGAGAGAGACAGACTGAGAGTGGTACAGGTGAGAGAGACATGATGGGGGTGGTACAGGTGAGAGAGACATGATGGGGGTGGTACAGGTGAGAGAGACAGGCTGAGGGTGGTAGTGGTACAGGTGACAGAGAAGGACTCAGGGGGTACAGATGAGAGAGACAGGCTGAAAATGGTTAAGGTGAGAGAGACAGGCTGAGGGTGGTACAGGTGAGAGAGACAGGCTGAGGGTGGTACAGGTGAGAGAGACAGGCTGAGGGTGGTACAGGTGAGAGAGACAGGCTGAGGGTGGTACAGGTGAGAGAGACAGGCTGAGGGTGGTACAGGTGAGAGAGACAGGCTGAGGGTGGTACAGGTGAGAGAGACAGGCTGAGGGTGGTACAGGTGAGAGAGACAGGCTGAGGGTGGTACAGGTGAGAGAGACAGGCTGAGGGTGGTACAGGTGAGAGAGACAGGCTGAGGGTGGTACAGGTGAGAGAGACCGTCTCGGGGGGAGGTTCAGGTGAGAGAGACCGTCTCGGGGGGGAGGTTCAGGTGAGAGAGACCGTCTCGGGGGGGAGGTTCAGGTGAGAGAGACCGTCTCGGGGGGGAGGTTCAGGTGAGAGAGACCGTCTCGGGGGGGAGGTTCAGGTGAGAGAGACCGTCTCGGGGGGGAGGTTCAGGTGAGAGAGACCGTCTCGGGGGGGAGGTTCAGGTGAGAGAGACCGTCTCGGGGGGGGGGGGGGTTCAGTTGAGAGAGACCGTCTCGGGGGGGGAGGTTCAGGTGAGAGAGACCGTCTCGGGGGGGGAGGTTCAGGTGAGAGAGACCGTCTCGGGGGGGGAGGTTCAGGTGAGAGAGACCGTCTCGGGGGGGGAGGTTTAGGTGAGAGAGACCGTCTCGGGGGGGGAGGTTCAGGTGAGAGAGACCGTCTCGGGGGGGGAGGTTCAGGTGAGAGAGACCGTCTCGGGGGGGGAGGTTCAGGTGAGAGAGACCGTCTCGGGGGGGGGGAGGTTCAGGTGAGAGAGACCATCTCGGGGGGGGAGGTTCAGGTGAGAGAGACCGTCTCGGGGGGGGGAGGTTCAGGTGAGAGAGACCGTCTCGGGGGGGAGGTTCAGGTGAGAGAGACCGTCTCGGGGGGGAGGTTCAGGTGAGAGAGACCGTCTCGGGGGGGAGGTTCAGGTGAGAGAGACCGTCTCGGGGGGGGGTTCAGGTGAGAGACACAGGCTGAGGGTGGTACAGGTGAAAGAGACAGATTAAAGAGAGGGACAGGTGAGATAAACTAAGGTTATGTGTAAGGAAGAGACTGAAGGGGGAGATAAGTTAAAAAAAAAAAGAGAGAGGGAGAGACATAGGTAAGAAGGGGGAGACCGAAGGGGGGGGGGGGGCATAGGAAAGAAAGACAGAATGAGGGCATAGGAAAGAAAGGGAGACTGAAGGGCTGCATAGAAAAAAAAAACGAGACCGAAGGGGGCATAGTTAAGAACAAGTGAGTGAAGGGGGGCATAGTAAAGAGAGAGCAAAGGGGGGCATAATAAAGAGAGAGCAAAGGGGGGCATAGGAAAGAAAAAGAGAGCAAAGGGGGGCAAAGGAAAGAAAGAAAGAGAGAGAGCGAGGGGGGTATAGGAAAGAAAAAGCGAGTGAAGGGGGGCATAGGAAAGGAAGAGAGAAAGTGAGGGGCATAGGGAAGAAAGAGAGAGTACGAAGGGGGCGTAGGAAAGGAAAAGAGAGTGAAGGGGGGCATAGGGAAGGAAGAGAGAGGACGAAGGGGACATAGGGAAGGAAGAGAGAGTGAAGGGGACATAGGTGAAAAGGGAAACGGAAAGGGAGAAAGGTGCAAGAGAGAGACTGTGTGTGGGGGGGGGGGTATGAGAGAAACATTGTGGGGGGAAGCTGGTAAAACAAACTGGAGGTATAGCGGTGTGTGTGACATGTATGGAGACAGGTATGAAAGAGAGGAGTACTATGGGGGAGACAGGTGTGTGAGAGAGAAAGACTGTTGGGGAGACAGGTTTGAGAGAGAGGAGGACTGTGGGGGAGACAGGTGTGAAAGAGAGAGGAGCTGTTAGGGAGACAGGTGTTAGAGAAAGGAGGACTGTGGGGGAGTTAGGTGTGAGAGAGAGAAAGGAGCTGTTGGGGAGACAGGTGTGAAATAGAGGAGGACTGTTGGGGAGACAGGTGTTAGAGAAAGGAGGACTGTGGGGGAGACAGGTGTGAGAGAAAGGAGGACTGTGGGGGAGACAGGTGTTAGAGAAAGGAGGACTGTGGGGGAGACAGGTGTGAGAGAAAGAGACTAGGGTGAAAAAGATGTTAGACTGCTGGCTGAGACAGAGGCTTAGGGGGGACTGATAAGAGGGAATGAGACTGACAGTGGAGACGTATGGGGTAGACAGGTACTAGAGAAAGACTGAAGAGTAAAACAGGTGAAAGACAGTAGTGAGAGACTGAGGGGGAGACAGATGAGAGAGAGAGAAAGAGACTGAAACTAGTGCTTAAGAGACTGAGGGGTGACTGATGCGAGAGAGAAACTGAGGGGGAAGATTGGGGTGATAGACTTAGGACACACGAGTCAGAGAGACTGAGGGTTGAGGTGAGTGAGAGAGGGGGGCAGATAGGATTTAATTGCATTTATATTATCCCCTATTTGGATTTAGCAATTTATAATATAATACAAACGAGTTTTAACTTCTTGACTGTACTAGATGGCAACTAAATGCATTGCAGCCCTGCCTGGCAGCCAGAGGTTTAAGGATGCATTAGAGCATTTAACATCAGTAGGGTCAGGAGAAGAAGTAATTTGCAGTTAAAGGGTTACATTGTTGTGGCCTGTTAAAGGTCACCCCTGCAAGGAGAGGCTTGGCCCAGTTCTGGCATGTCATTGGCTGAGATATGGGGAGGGACATGAGCTGGATATGTCACAGCATTGTAAGCTTTGTGTTCATGTGGGACTGGAGAAACCTGTGCACTAATAACTGTAACATTTAGGGCCCATTCCTTGCCAGTACCAATGACAGTGACATATTTATGGGCTCATTCCCTGCTAGGACCACGGTGTACTACTGACAGTGACATTCAGTACATTTGCATAATCAATCAATGCATGATAAAAAGACAATGCAATAGCACGTAGTCTGAACTTCAAATGAGTAGATTTTTTTCTGACAAATTTCAAAGTTATGTCTATTGCCACTCCCCCTGTATCATGTGACAGGCATTAGCCAATCACAAATGCATATACGTATATTCTGTGAATTCTTGCACATGCTCAGTAGTAGCTGGTGACTCAAAAAGACTGTGCACATTTTGTTAATGGAAGTAAATTGGAAAGATGTTTAAGATTGCTGCTCTATCTGAATCATGCAACTTTAATTTTGACTTGAGTGTCCCTTTAATATAATTACTGTACCCATGCCTTTCCTCAGCATGTCATTCGGTGCCGCAGTGAGTTCACCTCCCTGGAGGAGAAACCGCAGTTCCCTGGAGCATCGGCGGAATTTATTGACTCGCTTGAGTTCATCCAACCTAACGTCATCTCCGGAATCCCTATCTATAGGGTGATGGATCGTCAGGGCCAGATCATAAACCCCAGCGAGGATCCAAACGTAAGGTGACATCTGCCCCTTTCTTCTTTACTGCTTACCACAAATGGAGTAGGTATAAGGAATGTGCTTCCAGGAGAGGAAGTATACATTTATACTTATGTTAGATTTACAGAAATGTATTGAAGTATTACACTGAACACAGTATTTCACCTTTAGGGGGTATAAATGGGCACAAAATTATACTGGATTTGGATGATGTTGCTTATTACCAATATTTTTACAGATTCCCAAAGACAAAGTGCTGAAGTTTTACCACACAATGACTTTACTCAACACCATGGATCGAATTCTGTACGAGTCTCAGAGACAGGTAAGTTAACAGCTATATCACATGCAAAGTGACAGACTCCATATCCAACGGTTCTATACTGGTTTTATCAGTCTGCAAAGTGAGGGACTGATATCATGTCCCAAAACGCCCTGCTGTAACTGTCATTGTGTTGTGCTGCAGGGTTGGGGACAGACACCATATCCCATAGCTCCCTTCTGTCTGTGTGACTGGGTCAGTCTGTAGGGGACAGGTAGACCCTGTACCCCCCTTCTGACTGTGTCATACTGCAGGGGACAGACAGACCCCATACTCCCCTTCTGTCTGTGTCATACTGCAGGGGACAGGCAGATCCCATACCCCCCTTCTGTCTGTGTCACACTACAGGGGACAGGCAGACCCCATGCCCCCCTTCTATCTGTGTCACACTGCAGGGGACAGGCAGACCCCATACCCCCCTTCTATCTGTGTCACTGTGTCATTCTGCAGGGGACAGGCAGACCCCATACCCCCCTTCTGTCTGTGTCACTGTGTCATACTGCAGGGGACAGGCAGACCCCATACCCCCCTTCTGTCTGTGTCACTGTGTCATCCTGCAGGGGACAGGCAGACGCCCATACCCCCCCCCCCCCTTCTGTCTGTGTCATACTGCAGGGGACAGGCAGACCCCATACCCCCCTTCTGTCTCTGTCATACTGCAGGGGGCAGGCAGACCCCATACCCCCCTTCTGTCTGTGTCACTGAGTGAACCTGTAGGGGATGAACAGACTCCACTTCCCATAGTTTCTTTGACATTATTGCATACTGCAGTGGGGAAAGATTGACCTTATTTCCTATTGTTTACTCTTGTCTTGACTCTTCAGTCGTAGTCCAAAAGGATATTACAACACCCCATCCCTATTTAAGTACCCACAACCTTAAAATATGTCAGTAACCTTACCATTTGAGAAAAGAATCATATTTTTTTATTTTCCAAGTTCACTCATTGCAGTACAGTGAGTCTAAAACGATCCAGAAACAACATCTGTATGGAGGCTCTGAGCAGAGGAGGGATCTTAAAGGGACATAATACCCATATACTAAATCACTTGAAAGTGATGTAGCATAACTGTACAAAACTGACAAGAAAATATCACATGAACATCTCTATATAAAAAAGTGAAATATTTAACCTCAAAATTTCTTCAGCTCACCATAGTAAGTGTTATGTGAATGGTTATACTTCAGCTACTGTCAGCTGTATGTTGAGGGGAAAAACAGCCAATCCGTTTCATCAGTGCTGATGCTTTACTGTGATCTCATGAGATTTTATAGTAAACTTCCTTAAACAGAGGATGGAAATAACATGGCTGTGCCTGCACATGTCAGACGCACACTTCCTTGCAAGTCCTGGGACTAGCTTCCTAATTGGCTGCTTAAAGGCCTTTTATAATGGGATGTGGCTACTGTGGAAATGTTAAGGTAAAATATCTGTTTTTTACATAGAGATGTTTATGTGATTTTCTTTTTCCTAGTAAGCGTTTTACTGCTATGCTGCATTACTTTAAAGTGCTTCAACATTTGGGTATCATGTCCCTTTAATGTGATACTAATGGATGAGAAAACATTAAATGGTTGTGTTGGCAAGACCGAAAATGCCTAGAAAGAAAAAAGTAGGATGACTGATGGCAGTGAGAGGAAAATTAGGCCAAAAAGTGGGTATTGAATGTGTGGTTTTCTTCTCTGTGTAAAATGTCTGGCAATATACTTAAATCGTGTATGTGGGATTTCTGGCTATATATTTGCATTCTGTATGTGGGATTGCTGGCTATATATATGCATTCTGTATGTAGGATTGCTGTATATATATACAGGTAGCCCTCAGTTTACGCCGGGGTTAGGTTCCAGGAGGAATGGTTGTAAATTGAAACCCAGTTTATAATGTAAGTCAAAGGGAAGTGAGGGAGTTAGGTTCCAGGCCCCTCTCAAAATTGTCATAAGTAACACCTAATACATTATTTTTAAAGCTTTGAATTGAAGACTTTAAATGCTAAACAGCAGTATAAACCTAATAATATAGATTGTATCATCATGAAACTAAGTTTAATGAACAAAAACATTTGCTAAACATCACCGAATAAAATAATTACACAACAGACTGCATCATCATCAAACTAAGTTTAATGAACAAAAACGTTTTTTTACTTGCATTTTTCTGCAATCAGTTCTCTGCATTGTTAGCATGTTAGATAATATTGGGTCTGCACCTATTCTATGCATTTCAATCGGCAGTGATTAATAAGCAGTTAGGCACCCTCACCTGAAGCTGCTGGACAGGAAGATAATTTAACCTAGTGCATTATTATATAACATTATATTAGCGCAAACTTTATAAAACATAATATTCCCTTTGAATTTTTTAAAACAACGGCTGTTTTTCAGACCCGCTCTCTGTGCTCTTCTGAGCGGGTCTGTTTTTTTCACACAGCGCATCGGGCCAGCTGTATAGTCACAGTCCGGCCCGACCGTGCCATTATACACAGTGCAGCTCACTCCTGCTGTCAGACAGAGCAGGAGCGAGCTGCACTTAGTGTTATGGCGCGGTCGGGCCGGGCTGTGACTATACAGCTGGCCCGATGCGCTGTGTGAAAAAAACAGCCGTTGTTTTAAAAAATTCAAAGGGAATATTATGTTTTATAAAGTTTGCGCTAATATAATGTTATATAATAATGCACTATGTGCAGAATTATATAACATTTTTGAGGTTTACTGTCCCTTTAAGGCTGTTAAGTTGCATAACTTTGCTGCAAAACAAGCGGACAGCTCCACCTACTGGCTATTTTAATTAGTGCATTGCTTTCCAAAAGCTTTTCAATAGCAGTCACATGACAAAAAAAAAAAGGTTAAGTCGATGTTTGGATCAGCACTCCAGGGTCATCCCCATCCAAATATAACACTGCAGGATTTGCAGAGAGTAGGTGCTCAAACCTTCAGAGACCCCCCTCCAAGGTCTAAGGAAATAGGTAGAATAAAAAAAGGAAGAAGGTAGCACTCTTGTAGCAGGAAACACCTTTTATTAGAGCAACATTTCGAGGCTACTTGCCTCTTTGTCAAGCTTACATACACTGAATTGTGAACAAGACTTTATTCACAAGGCAATTAGTGAAGGGCCAATCCCCAGGCTCACAAGGGGCGTGTGCAACAAAATGACATCACACAGCAACTGAGTGGAGAAAAAATATCAATTATTAACCCATTAGAGGCTGACTGGAGGATTGGTCCAACAACTATATACAATTTAAAAACAATATAGCTACACAGAATAGAGGAACAACGTAATAGGATCAAAAAATATAATGTTAAAGGGACAGTCTAGGCCAAAATAAACTTTCATGATTCAGATAGAGCATGTCATTTTAAACAATTTTCCAATTTACTTTTAATCACCAATTTTGCTTTGTTCTCTTGGTATTCTTAGTTGAAAGCTTAACCTAGGAGGTTCATATGCTAATTTCTTAGACCTTGAAGCCCACCTCTTTCAGATAGCATTTTAACAGTTTTTCACCACTAGAGGGTGTTAGTTCACGTATTTCATATAGATAACACTGTGCTCGTGCACGAGAAGTTATCTGGGAGCAGGCACTGATTGGCTAGACTGCAAGTCTGTCAAAAGAACTGAAAAAAGGGGCAGTTTGCAGAGGCTTAGATACAAGATAATCACAGAGGTTAAAAGTATATTATTATAACTGTGTTAGTTATGCAAAACTGGGGAATGGGTAATAAAGGGATTATCTATCTTTTAAAACAATACAAATTCTGGTGTAGACTGTCCCTTTAACCTAACAAAAAAGGTTTAAATTAATGACATAAGGTCAAATTCTCTGTTAAGCTCTTTTGGTGACATAGTATCTAGTAGAGCTGCAACAACTAATCGTCATAAAAATAGTTGTCAACGAATCTCAATCGATTAGTTGGTTTGCAATTAGTTGGTCTGTGCACAACACCAGCTGCTTCACTCCAATGAACGCCTGCACTTGGTATTGTGTTTTATGGTTATGTCCTTAGCCTAAAGGAGGTTTACAGACGTCTACTTTTCACTTTTTCAGGACAGCATAAGTTTACAGCTACCCCTGGCTTATGTGCAACCCAGATATAATAGTCATCATTTGGATTGTTTATATTAAATAAGGTGATTTGGAACTATGCTTTGCATGATATAGTGCCAAGCTTGTTGTTTACACCTTGCCCCTAGATTGATGGGAGTTATTTAAATTGATGTGCACTATTATCTGTTTGTACAATTATTAGCAGATCGCTTGCTATTGCTGATTATATGTACTGTATAAATAAATGTGTAAGGCTCTGTCCTGTTATTGATATACAGTCCTTAGCGCTTCTGATTTTGTTTTTTATTGTTTTTTTATATTTTTAATAAATTGTAATATGTACCAGATTCAACCTTTATAAGTAAATATTCGTTATTTTTAGAGCGGACTAGATATTTCCCCTAACCTTATAGCTGGTTATTTACCATTGCATATAGATATTCAAGATATTTTTATGAAGTCAAGGGTTACTTTATTGAGAGACCCCTTGCCAAAGTAGAAAACACTTAGCATTGGTGAAGAGCTAACAAAGATAAATATCCCACTTTGGTGAAATTGGCAAAACCCTACTTATGCATCTCAAGAACCTCAACGACATCTGAGTGCCTCGTCTCAGCTGCAGGAAATATAGCTGCAAACAGAGAACCAGCCTTAGCCAGAAGCATGTGGACATGTTGAGATTTTTGAATTTCAATGCAAAGTTTCTGAAAGAGTGAATAACAGAATGTTATAAACAGTGATAGTCTAACTCTTTCTAGTTCTACCTCTTTTCAAACAGTTTGTGGTTTTGTTTTGTTTAATTATAAAACTGTGCTCTGCTGCTTAAAAATTGAAGAAACAGTTGTGTTAATGTAAAGTTTTAGTGTGAAGTTTACATTTGTAACACTCATTATGTGGATTTAAAACATAGAAAACTATTATTGATTCTCTTTTTATCCGATTAGTCGATTAATCGAAAAAATAATCGGCCGATTAATCAATTATGAAAATAATCGTTAGTTGCAGCCCTAGTATCTAGTAACCAAATCCATTTGGCTTCCGGAAGCCAAATGGATTTGGTTACTAGATACTATGTCACCAAAAGGGCTTAACAGAGAATTTGACCTTATGCCATTAATTTAAACCTTTTTTGTTAGGTTAACATTATATTTTTTGATCCTATTATGTTGTTCCTCTATTCTGTGTAGCTATATTGTTTTTAATTGTATATAGTTGTTGGACCAATCCTCCAGTCAGCCTCTAATGGGTTAATAATTGATATTTTTTCTCCACTCAGTTGCTGTGTGATGTCATTTTGTTACACACGCCCCTTGTGAGCCTGGGGATTGGCCCTTCACTAATTGCCTTGTGAATAAAGTCTTGTTCACAATTCAGTGTATGTAAGCTTGAGAAAGAGGCAAGTAGCCTCGAAACGTTGCTCTAATAAAAGGTGTTTCCTGCTACAAGAGTGCTACCTTCTTCCTTTTTTTGTTCTACCTAAAAAAAAAAAGGTTGTTTTCTTTCATGTAATTAGCAAGAGTCCATGAGCTAGTGACGTATGGGATATACATTCCTACCAGGAGGGGCAAAGTTTCCCAAACCTCAAAATGCCTATAAATACACCCCTCACCACACCCACAATTCAGTTTTACAAACTTTGCCTCCGATGGAGGTGGTGAAGTAAGTTTGTGCTAGATTCTACGTTGATATGCGCTCCGCAGCAAGTTGGAGCCCGGTTTTCCTCTCAGCGTGCAGTGAATGTCAGAGGGATGTGAGGAGAGTATTGCCTATTTGAATGCAGTGATCTCCTTCTACGGGGTCTATTTCATAGGTTCTCTGTTATCGGTCGTAGAGATTCATCTCTTACCTCCCTTTTCAGATCGACGATATACTCTTATATTTACCATTACCTCTGCTGATTTTCGTTTCAGTACTGGTTTGGCTTTCTACAAACATGTAGATGAGTGTCCTGTGGTAAGTAAATCTTATTTTCTGTGACACTCTAAGCTATGGTTGGGCACTTTGTTTATAAAGTTCTAAATATATGTATTCAAACATTTATTTGCCTTGACTCAGAATGTTCAACATTCCTTATTTTTCAGACAGTCAGTTTCATATTTGGGATAATGCACTTGAATTAATCATTTTTTTCTTACCTTCAAAAATGTGACTCTTTTTTCCCTGTGGGCTGTTAGGCTCGCGGGGGCTGAAAATGCTTCATTTTATTGCGTCATTCTTGGCGCGGACTTTTTTGGCGCAAAAAAATCTTTTCCGTTTCCGGCGTCATACGTGTCGCCGGAAGTTGCGTCATTTTTTTGACGTTATTTTGCGCCAAAAATGTCGGCGTTCCGGATGTGGCGTCATTTTTGGCGCCAAAAGCATTTAGGCGCCAAATAATGTGGGCGTCGCTTTTGTCTCCACATTATTTAAGTCTCATTTTTTATTGCTTCTGGTTGCTAGAAGCTTGTTCCTTGGCATTTTTTCCCATTCCTGAAACTGTCATTTAAGGAATTTGATCAATTTTGCTTTATATGTTGTTTTTTCTCTTACATATTGCAAGATGTCTCACGTTGCATCTGAGTCAGAAGATACTACAGGAAAATCGCTGTCTAGTGCTGGATCTACCAAAGCTAAGTGTATCTGCTGTAAACTTTTGGTAGCTATTCCTCCGGCTGTTGTTTGTATTAATTGTCATGACAAACTTGTTAAAGCAGATAATATTTCCTTTAGTAAAGTACCATTGCCTGTTGCAGTTCCTTCAACATCTAAGGTGCAGAATGTTCCTGATAACATAAGAGATTTTGTTTCTGAATCCATAAAGAAGGCTATGTCTGTTATTTCTCCTTCTAGTAAACATAAAAAATCTTTTAAAACTTCTCTCTCTACAGATGAATTTTTAAATGAACATCATCATTCTGATTCTGATGACTCTTCTGGTTCAGAGGATTCTGTCTCAGAGATTGATGCTGATAAATCTTCATATTTATTTAAAATGGAATTTATTCGTTCTTTACTTAAAGAAGTACTAATTGCTTTAGAAATTGAGGATTCTGGTCCTCTTGATACTAATTCTAAACGTTTAGATAAGGTATTTAAATCTCCTGTGGTTATTCCAGAAGTTTTTCCTGTTCCTAATGCTATTTCTGCAGTAATTTCCAAAGAATGGGATAAATTGGGTAATTAATTTACTCCTTCTAAACGTTTTAAGCAATTATATCCTGTGCCGTCTGACAGATTAGAATTTTGGGACAAAATCCCTAAAGTTGATGGGGCTATTTCTACCCTTGCTAAACGTACTACTATTCCTACGTCAGATGGTACTTCGTTTAAGGATCCTTTAGATAGGAAAATTGAATCCTTTCTAAGAAAAGCTTATCTGTGTTCAGGTAATCTTCTTAGACCTGCTATATCATTGGCTGATGTTGCTGCAGCTTCAACTTTTTGGTTGGAAACTTTAGCGCAACAAGTAACAGATCATGATTCTCATGATATTATTATTCTTCTTCAGCATGCTAATAATTTTATCTGTGATGCCATTTTTGATATTATCAGAGTTGATGTCAGGTTTATGTCTCTAGCTATTTTAGCTAGAAGAGCTTTATGGCTTAAGACTTGGAATGCTGATATGGCTTCTAAATCAACTCTACTTTCCATTTCTTTCCAGGGTAAAAAATTATTTGGTTCTCAGTTGGATTCTATTATCTCAACTGTTACTGGTGGGAAAGGAACTTTTTTACCACAGGATAAAAAATCTAAGGGTAAAAACAGGGCTAATAATCGTTTTCGTTCCTTTCGTTTCAACAAAGAACAAAAGCCTAATCCTTCATCCTCAGGAGCTGTTTCAGTTTGGAAACCATCTCCGGTCTGGAATAAATCCAAGCCAGCTAGAAAGGCAAAGCCTGTTTCTAAGTCCACATGAAGGTGCGGCCCTCATTCCAGCTCAGCTGGTAGGGGGCAGGTTACGTTTTTTCAAAGAAATTTGGATCAATTCTGTTCACAATCTTTGGATTCAGAACATTGTTTCAGAAGGGTACAGAATTGGTTTCAAGATGAGACCTCCTGCAAAGAGATTTTTTCTTTCCCGTGTCCCAGTAAATCCAGTGAAAGCTCAAGCATTTCTGAATTGTGTTTCAGATCTAGAGTTGGCTGGAGTAATTATGCCAGTTCCAGTTCCGGAACAGGGGATGGGGTTTTATTCAAATCTCTTCATTGTACCAAAGAAGGAGAATTCCTTCAGACCAGTTCTGGATCTAAAAATATTGAATCGTTATGTAAGGATACCAACGTTCAAGATGGTAACTGTAAGGACTATCTTGCCTTTTGTTCAGCAAGGGCATTATATGTCCACAATAGATTTACAGGATGCATATCTGCATATTCCGATTCATCCAGATCATTATCAGTTCCTGAGATTCTCTTTTCTGGACAAGCATTACCAGTTTGTGGCTCTGCCGTTTGGCCTAGCTACAGCTCAAAGAATTTTTACAAAGGTTCTCGGTGCCCTTCTGTCTGTAATCAGAGAACAGGGTATTGTGGTATTTCCTTATTTGGACGATATCTTGGTACTTGCTCAGTCTTTACATTTAGCAGAATCTCATACGAATCGACTTGTGTTGTTTCTTCAAGATCATGGTTGGAGGATCAATTTACCAAAAAGTTCATTGATTCCTCAGACAAGGGTAACTTTTCTGGGTTTCCAGATAGATTCAGTGTCCATGACTCTGTCTTTAACAGACAAGAGACGTCTAAAATTGATTTCAGCTTGTCGAAACCTTCAGTCACAATCATTCCCTTCGGTAGCCTTATGCATGGAAATTCTAGGTCTTATGACTGCTGCATCGGACGCGATCCCCTTTGCTCGTTTTCACATGCGACCTCTTCAGCTCTGTATGCTGAATCAATGGTGCAAGGATTACACAAAGATATCTCAATTAATATCTTTAAAACCGATTGTTCGACACTCTCTAACGTGGTGGACAGATCACCATCGTTTAATTCAGGGGGCTTCTTTTGTGCTTCCGACCTGGACTGTAATTTCAACAGATGCAAGTCTCACAGGTTGGGGAGCTGTGTGGGGATCTCTGACGGCACAAGGAGTTTGGGAATCTCAGGAGGTGAGATTACCGATCAATATTTTGGAACTCCGTGCAATTTTCAGAGCTCTTCAGTTTTGGCCTCTTCTGAAGAGAGAATCGTTCATTTGTTTTCAGACAGACAATGTCACAACTGTGGCATATATCAATCATCAAGGAGGGACTCACAGTCCTCTGGCTATGAAAGAAGTATCTCGAATTTTGGTTTAGGCGGAATCCAGCTCCTGTCTAATCTCTGCGGTTCATATCCCAGGTATAGACAATTGGGAAGCGGATTATCTCAGTCGCCAAACGTTGCATCCGGGCGAATGGTCTCTTCACCCAGAGGTATTTCTTCAGATTGTTCAAATGTGGGAACTTCCAGAAATAGATCTGATGGCGTCTCATCTAAACAAGAAACTTCCCAGGTATCTGTCCAGATCCCGGGATCCTCAGGCGGAGGCAGTGGATGCATTATCACTTCCTTGGAAGTATCATCCTGCTTATATCTTTCCGCCTCTAGTTCTTCTTCCAAGAGTAATCTCCAAGATTCTGAAGGAATGCTCGTTTGTTCTGCTGGTAGCTCCGGCATGGCCTCACAGGTTTTGGTATGCGGATCTTGTCCGGATGGCCTCTTGCCAACCGTGGACTCTTCCGTTAAGACCAGACCTTCTGTCTCAAGGTCCTTTTTTCCATCAGGATCTGAAATCCTTAAATTTAAAGGTATGGAGATTGAACGCTTGATTCTTGGTCAAAGAGGTTTCTCTGACTCTGTGATTAATACTATGTTACATGCTCGTAAATCTGTATCTAGAGAGATATATTATAGAGTCTGGAAGACTTATATTTCTTGGTGTCTTTCTCATCATTTTTCTTGGCATTCTTTTAGAATACCGAGAATTTTACAGTTTCTTCAGGATGGTTTAGATAAGGGTTTGTCCGCAAGTTCCTTGAAAGGTCAAATCTCTGCTCTTTCTGTTCTTTTTCACAGAAAGATTGCTATTCTTCCTGATATTCATTGTTTTGTACAAGCTTTGGTTCGTATAAAACCTGTCATTAAGTCAATTTCTCCTCCTTGGAGTTTGAATTTGGTTCTGGGAGCTCTTCAAGCTCCTCCGTTTGAACCTATGCATTCATTGGACATTAAATTACTTTCTTGGAAAGTTTTGTTCCTTTTGGCCATCTCTTCTGCCAGAAGAGTTTCTGAATTATCTGCTCTTTCTTGTGAGTCTCCTTTTCTGATTTTTCATCAGGATAAGGCGGTGTTGCGAACTTCTTTTGAATTTTTACCTAAAGTTGTGAATTCCAACAACATTAGTAGAGAAATTGTGGTTCCTTCATTATGTCCTAATCCTAAGAATTCTAAGGAGAAATTGTTGCATTCTTTGGATGTTGTTAGAGCTTTGAAATATTATGTTGAAGCTACTAAGTCTTTCCGAAAGACTTCTAGTCTATTTGTTATTTTTTCCGGTGCTAGAAAAGGCCAGAAAGCTTCTGCCATTTCTTTGGCATCTTGGTTGAAATCTTTAATTCATCTTGCCTATGTTGAGTCGGGTAAAACTCCGCCTCAGAGGATTACAGCTCATTCTACTAGGTCAGTTTCTACTTCCTGGGCGTTTAGGAATGAAGCTTCGGTTGATCAGATTTGCAAAGCAGCAACTTGGTCCTCTTTGCATACTTTTACTAAATTCTACCATTTTGATGTATTTTCTTCTTCTGAAGCAGTTTTTGGTAGAAAAGTACTTCAGGCAGCGGTTTCAGTTTGAATCTTCTGCTTATGTTTTTTCATTAAACTTTATTTTGGGTGTGGATTATTTTCAGCAGGAATTGGCTGTCTTTATTTTATCCCTCCCTCTCTAGTGACTCTTGTGTGGAAAGATCCACATCTTGGGTAATCATTATCCCATACGTCACTAGCTCATGGACTCTTGCTAATTACATGAAAGAAAACATAATTTATGTAAGAACTTACCTGATAAATTCATTTCTTTCATATTAGCAAGAGTCCATGAGGCCCGCCCTTTTTTTGTGGTGGTTATGATTTTGTATAAAGCACAATTATTCCAATTCCTTATTTTATATGCTTTCGCACTTTTTTATCACCCCACTTCTTGGCTATTCGTTAAACTGAATTGTGGGTGTGGTGAGGGGTGTATTTATAGGCATTTTGAGGTTTGGGAAACTTTGCCCCTCCTGGTAGGAATGTATATCCCATACGTCACTAGCTCATGGACTCTTGCTAATATGAAAGAAATGAATTTATCAGGTAAGTTCTTACATAAATTATGTTATTCTGAAACGGTGTAAATTGAACCGTTGTAAAACGAGGGCCACGTGTGTGTGTGTATGTATGTGTATATATATATATATATATATATATATATATATATATATGTGTATATGTATATATATACATACATACATACATACAGGGAGTGCAGAATTATTAGGCAAATGAGTATTTTGACCACATCATCCTCTTTATGCATGTTGTCTTACTCCAAGTTGTATAGGCTCGAAAGCCTACTACCAATTAAGCATATTAGGTGATGTGCATTTCTGTAATGAGAAGGGGTGTGGTCTAATTACATCAACACCCTATATCAGGTGTGCATAATTATTAGGCAACTTCCTTTCCTTTGGCAAAATGGGTCAAAAGAAGGACTTGACAGGCTCAGAAAAGTCAAAAATAGTGAGATATCTTGCAGAGGGATGCAGCACTCTTAAAATTGCAAAGCTTCTGAAGCGTGATCATCGAACAATCAAGCGTTTCATTCAAAATAGTCAACAGGGTCGCAAGAAGCGTGTGGAAAAACCAAGGCGCAAAATAACTGCCCATGAACTGAGAAAAGTCAAGCGTGCAGCTGCCAAGATGCCACTTGCCACCAGTTTGGCCATATTTCAGAGCTGCAACATCACTGGAGTGCCCAAAAGCACAAGGTGTGCAATACTCAGAGACATGGCCAAGGTAAGAAAGGCTAAAAGACGACCACCACTGAACAAGACACACAAGCTGAAACGTCAAGACTGGGCCAAGAAATATCTCAAGACTGATTTTTCTAAGATTTTATGGACTGATGAAATGAGAGTGAGTCTTGATGGGCCAGATGGATGGGCCCGTGGCTGGATTGGTAAAGGGCAGAGAGCTCCAGTCCGACTCAGACGCCAGCAAGGTGGAGGTGGAGTACTGGTTTGGGCTGGTATCATCAAAGATGAGCTTGTGGGGCCTTTTCGGGTTGAGGATGGAGTCAAGCTCAACTCCCAGTCCTACTGCCAGTTTCTGGAAGACACCTTCTTCAAGCAGTGGTACAGGAAGAAGTCTGCATCCTTCAAGAAAAACATGATTTTCATGCAGGACAATGCTCCATCACACGCGTCCAAGTACTCCACAGCGTGGCTGGCAAGAAAGGGTATAAAAGAAGAAAATCTAATGACATGGCCTCCTTGTTCACCTGATCTGAACCCCATTTAGAACCTGTGGTCCATCATCAAATGTGAGATTTACAAGGAGGGAAAACAGTACACCTCTCTGAACAGTGTCTGGGAGGCTGTGGTTGCTGCTGCACGCAATGTTGATGGTGAACAGATCAAAACACTGACAGAATCCATGGATGGCAGGCTTTTGAGTGTCCTTGCAAAGAAAGGTGGCTATATTGGTCACTGATTTGTTTTTGTTTTGTTTTTGAATGTCAGAAATGTATATTTGTGAATGTTGAGATGTTATATTGGTTTCACTGGTAAAAATAAATAATTGAAATGGGTATATATTTGTTTTTTGTTAAGTTGCCTAATAATTATGCACAGTAATAGTCACCTGCACACACAGATATCCCCCTAAAATAGCTATAACTAAAAACAAACTAAAAACTACTTCCAAAAATATTCAGCTTTGATATTAATGAGTTTTTTGGGTTCATTGAGAACATGGTTGTTGTTCAATAATAAAATGAATCCTCAAAAATACAACTTGCCTAATAATTCTGCACTCCCTGTATATATATATTTGCATTCTGTATGTGGGATTGCTGGCTATATATATATTTGCATTCTGTATGTGGGATTGCTGGCTATATATATTTGCATTCTGTATGTGGGATTGCTGGCTATATATATATTTGCATTCTGTATGTGGGATTGCTGGCTATATATATTTGCATTCTGTATGTGGGATTGCTGGCTATATATATTTGCATTCTGTATGTGGGATTGCTGGCTATATATATTTGCATTCTGTATGTGGGATTGCTGGCTATATATATTTGCATTCTGTATGTGGGATTGCTGGCTATATATATTTGCATTCTGTATGTGGGATTGCTGGCTATATATATTTGCATTCTGTATGTGGGATTGCTGGTTAGGTATTTTCCTTCTATATCTGATGGCCATATACACACCACTATGAATGACAGTTAATTACTGCTTTTATATCTATTTTTCATTGTTGTTTACTTGTAGTATAACTGTGTTCTGTGCATGTTACTATTGGCTGTATACTTTTCAGGGGATGTGAGACTACTGGTTATATTACTGCCTTCCACATAGGATTATCAGCTATACAACAACCTATGAATGTGCAGTTTTTCGCTATATTTCATCATTTGGGGTATATGGGTCTAACAGTTACATATCTTGTGTATCTTTTGTTTACTAATTTTATAGCTGTGCATTTTCTGTTGGGTTACTGGCTATATAAATGCCCTCTGTGTATGCGATTTCTTGCTATATACCTGGCTTATGCACATGATGTTGGTGGATACATGCACTTGTTATCTATACTCGCTGTTGTTGCCACATGCACCTGCCTCCTGTGTGACCTGTCGCTGGTCACGTGCACCTGCCTCCTGTGTGACCTGTCGCTGGTCACGTGCACCTGCCTCCTGTGTGACCTGTCGCTGGTCACGTGCACCTGCATCCTGTGTACCCTGTTCTTAGCCATGTGCACCTGTCCTCTGTGCCTGCTTTTTGCACATGCTGTTGCTGGCCTCATGCACCTGCGTAACCTGTACTTAGTCACGTGCACCTGCCCTCTGTACCTGCTATTGTTGTCAATGTTGCTGGGACTTGTCAAACTAGGTAATATATTCCCAACCTTTTTCCATCCAGTTTCTGTTTTTAACTGGCGTAAGTGGAACTTGGTATGGTTCTCTGCTGCTGTAGCCCATACACTTCATGGTTCAATGTGCCATTCACAGATGCTCTGTTATGAGTTAGGCCATTCTCCTATCTCAAATTGACAAGGTCTTTTCAACCACAGGATTGCAGCACTGGGTGTTTTTTGTCTTTCACACCATTCTCTATAAAATCTAGACTATAGGCCCCATTTATAAAGCTGCAGGGGCCCAACCAGTCTAAAACGCTAGTTAAGTAGCTGCGGTCTTAAGACCACTGTTACTTTGCCTCTCCGCTATCTCAAGTTAGTTAAATCATCTTTATCATATCCGATCGGGGGATGGTTGCGCGAAAGCAAGGGGAGTGGCTGCCCAAGCAGTTACTTGTACAATATTAAATGAGGGCTGCAATACTCTGTCCTGGTTATGATGAAAGGGGGCCATGTCTGCATACTTCAGTTGTAAAAAAACACAAAGAAAACAGCGCTATAAAATCATTTTTTCAAAATTATTTATTTCCAAATTAAAATGATTTACAATCAGTGAAAAAGTCTATAAAAGACACAAGGAATATAAATATATCTGTCTGCCAGGGAGATCAAACAATGTGGGGCTCACTTATCACTTGACACTATATATTATTATTATTGCAGGATCTCTTGTTTGAGCAAAAAATTATTTAAAAATGTCAAGGTATCAATACAAGCAATAGGTGTATATAAAATATGTTGATACAATAAGTCAAATGCAAGACACATTAAATGCTGGCGATTTATATATAAAAAGTTCTATGGAATAACATTAATTACTGACAGCGTAAGTAATGTGCATATCAATACAGGAAATGCTAGCAGCGTATCAAATAGTAAGCATTAAATTGAAAGTCAATTTTCCAATACGCAAAGAACGCTATGGATTCTAATACTTACATACAGTATAGTCTCTAACTTTTTTTTCTTTCTGAAACTGTTCCGAAATTGATCATTTTTATATTTGAAATTCCGTACCTTTTGCTAACTTCTGCCACCCTTGCTAGCTTCCGGGTCTATTTCTTACACGTAAGAGCGGTCCCACCCGCTCTATACGTCTTTATCCGTGTTCGTTTTCGTGAGCATGCGCAATAATGACGTCACTGAAAGGATTTCCTTTAGATGTTGAAATGCACATGCGGCTATCGTGAACGCTCATATGGTCATGAATGAAATTCAAGGATAGCCGCATGCGCATAGCAAAATGTGGGCGTAGATAGAACAGTGTTAGACGCCCATGGGGGACCAATTAGAGATATATATATAAATATCACTTATTCGTCACGACAAAATAAAAAAGATATATAATGCGGGCGAAGGATGGCAAACAAGTCTGTAGGCTTTCATGATACAAAACAGGTCTAAAAATGAATTTAAAAAAAAATGATGAATGAAAGTTTATATTAATTTTCAATAATTTATTTAAAAATAAATAGTGATCTACTCAAGTTGACTTTCACTTTAAGACCGTGCTAAAAGAACACACTAGTTACTAGCAGCATACGTTATACATAATGATGCAGGAAATAAAACATTTGAATTGCTAACACAGTATCTGATAAGAAACCGCAACAACAAAAACAGATATAGGATACTAAAAAGCTGTTAATAGCAACACTTGCCTGGCCAGACCACAGTTCCACTAAGTTGTACCTTAAGAAATTGCGACTGATGGTCCGATGATCTAAACCTTGCAAGTTCAAACGTGGTTTTATCACGCCGACCCTTGCAGGGGCTGCCATGGTGGAATTATCTGGAAAGGGACACTTTGCTCAGTAGAGCAAAGTTAGCAGTGAGCAGGGTGTGCACTTTAAAAATGAAATCCTGCAGCCAGTATAAATCGCATTACGCTGCTTTCTGCGTATTGCATCATCCATTCACGTTTATTTTTGTATGCATGTGTTTGTATTGGGGTTATAAGTATTTTGAGAAAAGCTCGCCACCTTTTAGTTTGAGAAAAAACTGTGAGATTTGTGGTGCGAAAATCTTTACAGAATGGAATTAGAGAGACAATTTCATATACAACCATGGAACGCCCAAGTTCAGACCATTTTATGAAAAAAACAACTATTACGCTTTGTATTTTGTACTTGTAAGTACAAATGTCTGTTTTTTGCACATCCCGTGTACCAAAATTACGATTTACGCTGTACATATTTAATACAGTTTATTCCTGTGTAATTTACATATAAATTTTATGTTTTTTATCAAATACAATTTTCAGTTTAGAATTTTGTTACGATTGTTGATGCACCTTAACAATACAATTTTTTTTCCCCCCTGCATATTTTTGTGTGAATGTTTCAATTATTCATTTTGTGTGATATTTAAAATACAAATTTTATTGCAGAGCTTGACTATCCTGGACGCCACTGGCGCCTTCAAAATTGTGTTTGGCTCCTTCATTTTATTCCCCTTATCTATCCCTATTGACCCTTTTCCCACCGCCGCACTGCCCTTGGTCCTCCGACCAGCCATCTGATTAATTTACTTCCCATTGCGGCTGGCGGCGCCCTATAGTTTAAACTGTTAGAAAGGGGAGGAGTTTGGAGCTTAAAGCAAGTGTGTGACGAGATAGGGATTCAGATTCTAATGGGGATACTGAATCTGTTGGTATGCGCTCAGTAAGAATACTGGGTGGGCGGTTCCATAAGGAGCGATGGGCAGTGCTGCAAGGAGGGATGCGGCTACGGAAATAGCCAAATGGCAGGAGAGACAGATCTCCACGGTGAGACTGTTCTAGTTACAACACCGGCGAGTTGAAACTTTTCAGTAAGTTATTTTAATAAATATAGATTTTACTTTGCGGTTCGTGCTGCCTGCAGTTGTATTCAGGAAGCTCCTGGGGCCGGGACATGTGAGGCAAGCTCCAGGACACGGGACTTACCGGGACACGGTGGCAACCCTAAAATGTATACCAGTGTTCGATCACATCAGTATTCAGGATATACACAGCAGTGAGCCCCTTGCAAAACAGTTCCCTTTACGTTTTCCACTGAGCAGTTAATGAGGAGAGCATGATGGAATCTTGCATCTCTGCCATAATAATTTACAGTTGGTCTATTATCAGGATATGATTCACATTGTCTAGAAATCCGTGTGTGCACACAATTACCAGTAAGAGCCCCTGCAGCCATTTCCTGTATTTTTTTATGGAATGAAACATTTTACACAGTGATTGCTGGATCACTGCAGGAGCTAATGTATATCTGCAAATGGATTCTAGCATTTCTAGGGGAAGTGGGGATAAAAAACACAGGAATATTAGAGGAAAATAGGGCAAATGAAATAATGAAAGTCCATTGCAAAGTTTCTTTAAAAAAAACAACAAACATCCACCATTGTGTATTTAAAAAAACAAACTTTGCATTGTACTATCATTATTTGATTTGCCCAATTTTCCTTCAATTTTCCTGGGGTTTTTTTTCTACTGCACCAGAAATGCTAGAATCGTTGGCAGATATAAATGAGCACCTGCAGTGATCCAGCAGTCACTGTGTGGAATGTTGAATTCCATAATTTCTTGGGCAGTAAAAAATTGAAGGGAAATAGAACAAATCAAATAATGAAAATACATTGCAAAGTTTGTTTTTAAAAAAAAAAAAATCACCATTGTGTTTTTTTAAAAACAAACTTTGCAATGAACTTTCATTATTTGATTTGCCTTATTTTTTTTTTTATATATATATATATATATATATATATAATGCTCAAAAAACAAAGTATTGCAGTATGCACATACCTTTTTTTATTGGATTAACATAATATTTCAAAGACAAGCTTACAAGAGTTTTCCTCTCTTCCTCAGGTCTAAAGCAATACTGATCATTCTGATATAGATACACATCACATACAACAAATGGAAGGGAGGGAGTGGGGGTGCGAGGGTTTTCATAAAAAGCAGAGTCATTTAGGCAAAAGGGCTACAAGGAAAGGACAATATCTAAAAAAAAAAAAATCAAATCTGCCCTAAAAACACCACGGGAAAGGCTCCTACAATACAAAGAAAAGGAAAACAAAACAAGAACCCATCTAGTAGTCACTTACAACCCTACTCTGGAAGGAGTACGCAAAATTATTAAAGAGCTACAACCACTAATTTCAGAGGACCCCACACTCAAAAAAATATTTCCTGAACCCCCCATACTAGCATTCAAACAACCGCCTAACCTGAGACAGAGATTGGTCCGCAGCAAATTAACCACAGAACAGAAGCTTACACAGAATGGCACTGCACGATGCAACAAATCACTCTGCAAACTGTGTCAACATATATGTGACAACAGCACAGCCAGACACAACAACGCATCATACAATATTAAAGGATCCTATTCGTGCTCATCTGCTAATGTGGTGTACATGATACAGTGTACAGCGTGTGACAGAGGTTGCTACATTGGAGAAACTGGCCTAAAGCTGCATCTCAGAATGAATCTACACAGACACTCGATCAAAAACCACAAGGAAAATGAACATTGTACCCCTGTTGGTCATCACTTCACCCAGACCGGTCACTCCATCCTTAACCTCAGGATTAAAGTTCTTAAAGGGAATTTCAAAGACTCTCATGAACGAAAGACGTTTGAGATGAAAATGATCACACATTTCAATACCAGAAATGAAGGACATAATGTAGACTCTGGCTTTCTCACACACTACCACAACTTTCTATAATCTCTCATCTTATTGTCCTATATTGGTTTCTTTTTCCTTTTGTTTTTCCTCTCATTTTGCCTATTTACTCTCCTCTGTTTATTTATTCTTTCTGGCTATTCTCAGCTATTTTTTTCCTTCAGACACATTCTCTGCTTTTTATGACACCCCTCTCACCCCCCCTTCCTCCCTTCCATTTGTTGTATGTGATGTGTATCTATATCAGAATGATTAGTATTGCTTTAGACCTGAGGAAGAGAGGAAAACTCTCCAAAGCTTGTCTTTGAAATATTATGTTAGTCCAATAAAAAAGGTATCACTGCATACTGCAATACTTTGTTTTTTGAGCATCTTATCTACTGGACTAACACGGCTACTCCAATCTTCACTATGTATATGCATAAGCCCCAAGCTCGCACACAGTTGGTACAAATTAGCACCCACCAGACAGTGTATACAAAAAAGCACAGTAACTTTCTATAACCACCTTGCACGTAAGGTCGTAGCTAAGTCTGGTGGTCCTGGTGATAGGCAGACTCCATTCGGGGCTCCGGACATATAATCTGACGGGTCAGTGTGAGACCCGAACTAGGCGGAGATACGATGAGAGACAATCAGGTGCAGCCACGGCCATCGCATGGATAACTACATCCAAAAACAAAACACATGTCCACCTCGTATTGTTGTCTGCCTATAACCACGCTCTCCCTTATAGAGCTCCAGTTTCACTGCAGATCACGCCCTACGGTACAAGTAACCACGCCCATTTGTTGGAGCTTTCCCGCCTACAAGCTCTCCCGCCTACAAGCTCTCTCAGCTACACACACTCACTGTAGTTAAAAATGAAAAAAATAAGATTCGGCCAGGGGCATCCTGAAGTTTCGGTCCAGAATTTTCATGAGAGAGAGAGAGAATAAAAAAAACACCTGGCTCCTAGACTTTGAACATATTTGTCAAGCACTGTTTTATTGTGCACTTTTGTAATGTCAGCATCTCCTTCCCATACGAAGATGCAGCATATCCTCCTTAGCGAGACACCCTGGTTTAAAGTGGCGTTAGATTTTTCCACCAGGGAAATAGAGCTGGTGAGTATTCTTTAATAATCTCGCCAGCCCAGAGACCTTTAAATCATTGGGCCCCGAGTGTATATTTCCTCTCTATATTTGGGACTATTTAAAAATCCAGAGGAGAGGGTCTAAAATACTATGATGTATTATAAAAATGCTGTGGTCTAGAAGGAACCCTGGTGGTGTCACTGTAGGGGACAGAATCCAGATCCCTAAACTCTTTGCTTTGTGAATCGCTGTGTGGCTGATGAGACGAGATGCATTTTAAAGGACCACTGAATACAGCAGAAGTAAATAATTCACAAATATACAATAAAAAGACCATGCAATGTCACTTTGCATTTGTAATAAGTAGTAGAAAATTGTCTGGCAAGTTTCAAAGTTAAAGGGACAGTCTACTTGATTTTATTTATTGTTTAAAAAGATAGATAATGCCTTTTACTACCCATTCCCTAGCTTTGTACAACCAATATTGTTGTATTAATTTACTTTATAACCTCTAAATCACTGCCTGTTTCCGAGTCTTTGCAGGCTGTGTTTTATTAGCTTCTCACAGCCAGACAGTGCTAGTTCGTGTGTGCCATATAGATAACATTGTGCTCACTCCCTTGGAGTTATTTATGAGTCAACACTGATTGACTAAAATGCAAGTCTGTCAAAAGAACTGAAACAAGGGGCCAGTCTGCAGAGACTTAGATACAAGGTAATCCGTGTATTAATATAAATGTGTTGGTTCTGCTTTTTAAACAATACAAGTTTTCCGGCGGACTGTCCCCTACAATCCCTTCCCCCCCCCCCCCCGGTGTCACGTGACAGCCATCATCCAATCACATAATGTATATACTTATATACTGTGCACTTTTGCACATGCACAATAGGAGTTGGAGCCTCAGAAAGTTTGCAAAAGATTGTGCACATTTTGATAATAAAAGTATATTGGAAAGTGTTTTTTTTTTTTTTTTTTTTTTTACTGCATGCTTTATCTGAATCATGAAACTTTTGTCTCTAGTGTCCCTTTAACACAGTCTCTCTTTGTTTCCCAGGGACGAATCTCCTTCTACATGACAAACTACGGTGAGGAGGGGACACACGTTGGCAGCGCAGCAGCTATGAAGGACACTGACCTGGTGTTTGGGCAGTACAGAGAAGCGGGTATGCTCAGCCTTTTTTTTTTTTTAACCAGGTAATACTTTTTTTTTTTCTTTGGTGCTAAAGTTTCTTGCCTTTTCTGCAGGCGTGCTGATGTATCGGGGGTACCCGCTGGACCTCTTCATGGCACAATGTTACGGGAATGCTCTGGACCCTGGCAAAGGGAGGCAGATGCCTGTCCACTATGGATGCAAGGACCTTCATTTTGTGACCATCTCATCTCCTCTGGCCACACAGATTCCACAGGGTGACTAAGGCACAAACCCTTTTACACTAACTACACTATTCTGTTCCTGTGCTAATCACACCTAATGAACTATTCTTTAAAGGGACAGTCAACACCTGACAAAACATGATCCCATATTATTGAACCCCAAACTAACATCCGCCTGCACCGCATCCATTCTATATTACCTATTTTCTTGTCCTCATATTTATTCACAATATATGCGTTATTCATCTCTAAATATCGCCGCCTAACTCCTCCCCCTCATCCTTCTTTCCCATCTCTATGCCATTTTAGGCTCGTTCATGTAGGTAGGATGACGCTCATCATACGTCATCGCGCATGCTCATTTTTTTAACAACTGACATGAAATGCCTTGGTCATGGAGCAGTGAGCAAATTTGATTGCTCAAAGTACTAATGCATATCAAGTGTCGTTCCTATACAATCGCGCATGCGCAAAAGTCTGTGAACGAGTTTTAAAACACTGACCTAAGATTGCTTTGTGATTGGCGGATGATTTTAAAGAGAAGGTAGATACGTAACGTGGGGGGGGGGAGTTAGGCGGCCATATTTCGATCCGATCAACTCGTGTATCGTGGAGGATTAGTAGGACAAGGAAATAGGAAACGCCAAAGGGATGTGGTGCAGGCGGATGTTCGTTTGGGATTCAAAAAAATGGGATCATGGTGTTGTTGGGTGTTGACTTTCCTTTTAATCTTAAAGGGCCGTAATAATCAACAAATTTCATGCTCTAATTTGTTATGGGACCATTAAATGTGACATTTCAACAACGCATAAAATGTTTCATTATTGTAAGTGAAACATTATTGCAATATACATTCATTATTTATTTTACAGCATTTTGTTGTAAAATACATCTTAAAAATGTGTGTGTTTCATTTTCTCCCAGGGAGGCTGGAGTGAATACTTAAAAGCAATTTATGCAAGCTTTTCTTAACTTTTACCTCCCTCCCTAAGTTTCTATGGTGTCACATGCATGGATTATCAGTTTTGCATCAACAATCATGATAGGCAAATCCTTCTTTGCAATAGTAACCAAGTTGAATCAATTCTAAACCACCTTAAAGGGACAGTATACACCATTTTTCATTTAACTGCATATAATACACTACTATAAAGAATAATATGCACTGATACTGATATAAAAATCCAGTATGAAACAGTTTAAAAACTTACTTAGAAGCTCCCAGTTTTTGCTTTATTAAAAAGGTTAGCTGGAACACCCACTGAAAGTGGTTCTATAGCAAAAAAAAGCAGACGCCCCTCCCCCTTCCTCTCCATATGAAAAGACTCTTTACACAAACAGGAGCGAGCTGGAGTAGGTATACATCAGTATTCTCCTAAAACTTTGGGGCTTGGTTAGGAGTCTGAAAATCAGTGCAATGTTATTTAAAAATAAGCAAAACTATACATTTATTTTTTTATTTTATTTTTTAAAAAGCTGTATAGGCTATATAAATGGATCATCTACAAAACATTTATGCAAAGAAAAATCTAGTGTATAATGTCCCTTTAAAGGGACAGTACACCGTAAAATTGTTTTCCAATTATTGTATTTTCAATGACTTGTTATACCAGCTGCAGAGTATACAATGTTTGAGAAATTGCATTTTCAGGTTTATTTGTGTATATGAAGTAGCTGGTTTTGTGCTTTTAAACCACAGCCTATTACAATGGGTTGAGCTTCCAGCTAATATCAGATCTCATTATGTTATCACTTTTATTCACACAGACTTGCTTCCTTATCTTATATCTGTTTGTAAAGCAAAGCTCAATACTTAGAAAGGACAATGGAAAATTAACATTTTATTACTTAAACTATCCTGCAACCCACTGAGAGTGTAATTTCTTCTGCTGGCTATGTTTACATAGTCTGTCAATAGCATATACTCCAGTATCACAATTTTTAGTATAGGTTGTGAAACCACAGGCTAAATCGGCTATTTCATATGCTGGAATAGGGGTAATTGTAAATAATTTAATACACTACAGCAGGTAAAATGGATCATTGGGAACATTTTAAAGGGGATCATTTTTTTGGGTTAACTGTCCCTTTAAGGGAATACAAGATGGCAGGTTACCCCAGTCTGCACATGTGCAAACTAAGTTTTTGCTATATCTGAATATAGTTTGTGATTGGCTAGCAGGGTTTTTTTTGTTACACTCTGTTTTCTCGTCTAAACCTTTGCTTTCTCTCTTTCCTAGCTGTGGGTGCAGCTTATGCCATGAAACGCGAAAACGCTGACCAAGCTGTCATCTGCTATTTTGGTGAAGGCGCAGCCAGTGAGGGAGACGCACACGCAGCCTTCAACTTCGCTGCCACACTTGAGTGCCCCATCCTCTTTTTCTGTAGAAACAATGGATACGCCATTTCTACACCGACCTCAGAGCAATACCGCGGTGATGGCATTGGTAATAATTAAAGAAGATGTATCTTTTGAAAAGAGTAAGTATTACACTTCACGTTTAGATAATCCATGAGATCTTCATTCTCGCAGCTGCCCGCGGTCCTGGCTATGGAATTATGTCTATTCGTGTAGACGGTAATGATGTGTTCGCTGTTTACAACGCCGTTAAAGAGGCAAGGCGTCGTGCAGTGGCCGAAAACCAACCCTTCCTTATAGAGGCTATGACCTACAGGTGTGTATTCTTAATGGAATTTTACTTTTGTTGCTCAAAAAAAATAATCTTTAGATAAAAATCAACTTTTGAACATTTGAATAATCTTTCATAAATATTATTTCTATTTTTTATTTTAAGTAAGGTTAGCTCTAAAAAAAGAGAGTAAAAAGTCAAACTTTGTTCATTTTTTAACATTCTAAAAAATAAATATAAAGAGAGATACAATGAACTACTCTACAACTGTCTTATCTCATTTAATTATTATTGTATAATTATTACACTTAAGTATTGGCTACAGAAAAAAGTTATGTAAAGAAGAGGTGACGGCAAAAAGCAACCTCCCAGTGGGATTGGGAAAGAGCTCAGCCCATTTGAAAGGGTGTTCCTGCAGCAGCATTGAATACAATTAACTCTTATCAGCTGCTTACCTGAGTACAATCTCCCCTTAATGTTAGTTGTATTCTTTAATATGCAAATGTTAAAGGAACATTCTAGTCAAAATTAAACATTCATGATTCACAAAGGGCATGCAATTTTAAACAACTTTCCTATTTACTTTTATCATAAAATTTGCTTTCTTCTCTCTGTATTCTTTGTTGAAATCTAAGCCTAGGTAGGCTCATATGCAAAATTTTAAGCTTTTGATAGTTTTTCACAGCTATACAGTGCTAGTTTGTGTGTGTCAAATAGATATATATGTATTTATGAGTCAGCACTGATAAAATACAAGTCTTTCAAAAGAACTGAGATCAGGGGGCAGTCTGCAGAGGCTTAGATACAAGGTAATCACAGAGGTTAAAAGTATATTAACCTTTTAACGCCGTTAGGACGGAATAGAGCGTCCTAGCCGTTTGGCTGTCCTGAAGCCAACGGCGCTTCCAGAATGGGATTGCAGTCTGGAGGGCGTGCCTAGCATCATAGGGACGCCCCCTGACCCGTCCCGTTGTGTGTGTCAAATGTATTTTATCAGTGCTGACTCATAAATACATATATATCTATTTGACACACACAACGGGACGGGTCAGGGGGCGTCCCTATGATGCTAGGCACGCCCTCCAGACTGCAATCCCATTCTGGAAGCGCCGTTGGCTTCAGGACAGCCAAACGGCTAGGACGCTCTATTCCGTCCTAACGGCGTTAAAAGGTTAATATACTTTTAACCTCTGTGATTACCTTGTATCTAAGCCTCTGCAGACTGCCCCCTGATCTCAGTTCTTTTGAAAGACTTGTATTTTATCAGTGCTGACTCATAAATACATATATATCTAAGTCTTTCAAAAGAACTGAGATCAGGGGGCAGTCTGCAGAGGCTTAGATACAAGGTAATCACAGAGGTTAAAAGTATATTAACCTTTTAACGCCGTTAGGACGGAATAGAGCGTCCTAGCCGTTTGGCTGTCCTGAAGCCAACGGCGCTTCCAGAATGGGATTGCAGTCTGGAGGGCGTGCCTAGCATCATAGGGACGCCCCCTGACCCGATCCCATTATTGTAATCTCTTGATCATGTGCAAATTAACCCTGTCATCAAATGGTTATATAACCATGTTGGTTATGCAAAACTGGGGAATGGGTAATAAAGGGATTATCTATCTTTTTATACAATCAAAATTCTGGAGTAGACTGTCCCTTTTAAGCCTCATTAAAAAATATAAAATTACTGCCCTGATTTTTGCACCTGAAGACTGAGTTTGGACACCATAGCTCTATAAAATCGTATAATTACTTCCCCAGTCACTAGGAAAAGGTTAGAATATTTGAGAGAGAGAAATCTCATCAATGCCTCCAATTCTGTGACTTAATTTTGCACTCATGTTTTGAACCTGTATTGAACAGGATAGTTGTCTAAATCTGTGTTTCACCTCCCAAAGAGTCCTAAACTGTATGTGCTTATTCTTCAATATTTTTGTAATAAGGTGATGACGTTATTATTAAAGCCTAGGAAGCCAGTGACTTAATCTCTCTATAGATAGTTGGGTATTCCTTTATGGTGGTTTAAATCACAAGGGTGGTAATTGGAGTATATCTCTACCTTCCATGTTCCAAACTGGTTTATAAAAATGGGATCAATAAAGGATTTTCAACGCTATGTTCCATTACCATGGCAATAATCAGACCCCTTATTCCACCGTGAAATTTGAGCACATCTAAACATTGTTGTAAATATTTAGCATTTCAACACTACAGGTTTAGAGTGCATACAATTATACGCCTACAATTCCAAAGGGTGTCTCTAATAAAATTAAGTATATTTACCAAAACAAAATGGCTTAACACCAACTTATTTACAAACTACTTTATTTGTTTAGAGCAGATTCTACCAATTTTCTTTAATGCAGGGGTGAACAAATCAGTTTAAAACTTAGGATTGAGTAAAAATATTTAGGAGCCAGACAGTGGTATTTGCATATAGATATATGGAGAATAACCCAAAAAGTTAGGAGCCAGGGGTAAAATTCTAGGAGCCAGTGGCTCCCAGACTCCTGGCTTTGTCAAGCCGTGCTGTAATGTCTTTGATTTTTCTATTTCATGTGGTGACCTTACTCTATCCAAAATATTATAACAGCTGTACAATTTACATTAATATTAATAGTCTAGCACAGAACTACATGAAGAACTTGTGCACCAGTAGCTTGGTGCTCGAGCAATATCCAATAGGAATTTGAATGTGTGCCCCCATAGAATACAATTATGTAAGGGTCTTAGCACACTGGCGCTATCTAAAATGCAGATGTTAATGTGTGCTAGACTATTGCTTGAGCTTTCAAAAGAAAAATTACTTTGCCAATGTAATATGAGAGCAAAAATAGATGCACTATTGTTTGCGCTTGAGCAATGTTAAAGTGATTATCAATCCTAGCGTTTGTGAAACGCTAGTATTGCTGAAAGTTCCTTAATTTGTTTGAAGTGTTCACCTCACTGAGCTGCTGAGGCAGCCCACGGCAGAACACTGTTTTATTGAGAGGTGACATTTCCACCTCTTAGCCAATAGCCGTGCGGGAAATCCAGCTTTCTCTTGCAAGGTGTATCCAGTCCACGGATTCATCCTTTACTTGTGGGATATTCTCATTCCCTACAGGAAGTGGCAAAGAGAGCACACAGCAGAGCTGTCCATATAGCTCCCCCTCTAGCTCCACCCCCCAGTCATTCTCTTTGCCGGCTCTAAGCACTAGGGTAGGGGGCTGTTTCTACACTTGCTAAACGCACAACCATACCGATTGAAGACAGTTGTGCTTTTAAAGACCCTATGGAAACCTTACCAGGGCTGGAACAAGGGTAAACAGGCCAAAAAGCCTGCAGCTGCTAACAAGACAGCATGAAGGGGTAGCCCCCGATCCGGGACCGGATCTAGTAGGGGGCAGACTCTCTCTCTCTTCGCTCAGGCCTGGGCAAGAGATGTTCACGATCCCTGGGCATTAGAGATTGTTTCCCAGGGATATCTTCTAGAATTCAAGGACTCCCCTCCAAGGGGAAGGTTCCACATTTCGCGTCTGTCTTCAGACCAGACAAAGAAAGAGGTGTTCTTACGCTGTGTAGAAGATCTACTTACAATGGGAGTGATATACCCAGTTCCAATGGCAGAACAAGGACTGGGTTTTTACTCAAACCTGTTTGTGGTTCCCAAAAAAGAAGGAACTTTCAGGCCAATCCTGGATCTAAAAATTCTAAACAGATTTCTCAGAGTCCCATCATTCAAGATGGAGACCATTCGGACAATCTTACCTATGATGCAGGAAGGTCAATATATGACTACCGTGGATCTAAAGGATGCGTACCTGCACATTCCTATCCACAAAGATCATCATCAGTTTCTCAGGTTCGCTTTTCTGGACAAGCATTACCAGTTCGTGGTTCTTCCATTCGGGTTAGCCACTGCTCCCAGAATTTTCACAAAGGTACTAGGGTCCCTTCTGGCGGTTCTAAGACCGCGGGGCATAGCAGTGGCGCCTTATTTGGACGACATCTTAATTCAGGCGCTGTCTTTTCAAAGAGCCAAATCTTACACAGAGATTGTATTGGCCTTTCTTGGTCTCACGGGTGGAAGGTGAACGTCAAAAAGAGTTCTCTATCCCCTCTTACAAGGGTTCCCTTCCTAGGAACTCTAATAGATTTGGTAGAAATTAAAATATTTCTGACGGAGGTCAGAAAGTTAAAACTTTTAACTACTTGCCGAGTTCTTCATTCCATTCTTCGGCCATCTGTAGCTCAGTGCATGGAGGCAATCTGATTAATGGTAGCAGCAATGGACATAGTCCCTTTTGCTCGGATACACCTCAGACCACTGCAACTATGCATGCTCAAACAGTGGAATGGGGATTATGCAGATTTGTCTCCTCAAATACAGCTGGACCAGGGGACCAGAGATTCTCTTCTCTGGTGGTTGTCTCAGGATCACCTGTCTCAGGGAATATGTTTCCGCAGACCAGAGTGGATTACTGTAATGACCGACGCCAGTCTGTTAGGCTGGGGTGCAGTCTGGGACTCCCTGAAAGCTCAGGGTTTATGATCTCGGGAAGAATCTCTTCTCCCGATAAACATTCTGGAACTGAGGGCGATATTCAATGCGCTTCAGGCATGGCCTCAACTAGCTGCGGCCAAATTCATCAGATTTCAGTCGGACAACATCACGACTGTAGCTTACATCAATCATCAGGGGGGAACAAAGAGTTCCCTAGCGATGAAGGAAGTAACCAAAATAATCAGGTGGGCGGAGGATCACTCCTGCCATCTCTCAGCAATTCACATCCCAGGAGTAGACAACTGGGAGGCGGATTTTCTGAGTCGTCAGACTTTTCACCCGGGGAAGTGGGAACTCCACCCGGAGGTATTTGCCCAGCTGACTCAGCTATGGGGCATTCCAGAGTTGGATCTGATGGTGTCCCGTCAGAACACCAAGCTTCCTCTCTACGGATCCAGGTCCCGGGACCCCAAGGCAGCATTGATAGATGCTCTAGCAGCGCCTTAGTCCTTCAATCTGGCTTATGTTTTCCCACCGTTTCCTCTTCTCCCTCGTCTGGTCGCCAGAATCAAGCAGGAGAAGGCTTCAGTGATTTTGATAGCGCCTGCGTGGCCACGCAGGACTTGGTATGCAGACCTAGTGGACATGTCATCTGTCCCACCATGGACACTGCCAATGAGGCAGGATCTTCTAATACAGGGTCTGTTCAAGCATCCAAATCTAGTTTCTCTACATCTGACTGCTTGGAGATTGAACGCTTAATTCTATCAAAGCGTGGTTTCTCTGAGTCAGTTATAGATACTCTGATTCAGGCTAGAAAGCCTGTTACCAGGAAAATCTACCATAAGATATGGCGGAAATATCTTTGTTGGTGTGAATCCAAGGGTTACTCATGGAGTAAGATTAGGATTCCCAGGATATTGTCCTTTCTCCAAGACGGATTGGAAAAAGGATTGTCAGCTAGTTCTTTAAAAGGACAGATATCTGCTCTGTCTATACTTTTACACAAGCGTCTGGCAGAGGTACCAGATGTTCAAGCGTTTGCACAGACTTTAGTCAGAATCAAGCCTGTCTATAAACCTGTGGCTCCGCCATGGAGTCTAAATCTAGTTCTTTCAGTTCTTCAAGGGGTTCCGTTTGAACCTTTACATTCCATAGATATTAAGTTGTTATCTTGGAAAGTTTTGTTTTTGGTAGCTATCTCTTCTGCTCGAAGAGTCTCAGAATTATCTGCCTTACAGTGTGATGCACCTTACCTGGTGTTCCATGCAGATAAGGTAGTTTTGTGTACTAAACCTGGTTTTCTTCCTAAAGTGGTTTCCAACAAGAATATTAACCAGGAAATTGTTGTTCCTTCTCTGTGTCCCAATCCTTCTTCGAAGAAGGAACGTCTGTTGCACAATCTTGATGTAGTTCGTGCTCTAAAGTTCTATTTGCAAGCAACTAAGGATTTCAGTCAAACATCTTCCTTGTTTGTTATCTATTCCGGTAAAAGGAGAGGTCAGAAAGCGACTGCTACCTCTTTCCTTTTGGCTGAAAAGCATCATCCGTTTGGCCTATGAGACTGCTGGCCAGCAGCCTCCTGAAACAATTGCTGCTCATTCTACCAGAGCAGTGGCTTCCACATGGGCTTTTAAAAACGAGGCTTCTGTTGAACAGATTTGTAAGGCAGCGACTTGGTCCTCACTGCATACTTTTTAAAAATTTTACAAATTCAATACTTTTGCTTCTTCGGAGGCTATTTTTTGGGAGAAAGGTTTTGCAAGCAGTGGTGCCTTCCGTTTAAGGTACCTGCCTTGTTCCCTCCCTTCATCCGTGTCCTAAAGCTTTGGTATTGGTATCCCACAAGTAAAGGATGAATCCGTGGACTGGATACACCTTGCAAGAGAAAACAGAATTTATGCTTACCTGATAAATTACTTTCTCTTGTGGTGTATCCAGTCCACGGCACGCCCCTGGCAATTAAGTCAGGTAAAATTCTTTTGTTTAAACTACAGTCACCACTGCACCCTATGGTTTCTCCTTTTTCTTCCTAACCTTTGGTCGAATGACTGGGGGGTGGAGCTAGAGGGGGAGCTATATGGACAGCTTTGCTGTGTGCTCTCTTTGCCACTTCCTGTAGGGAATGAGAATATCCCACAAGTAAAGGATGAATCCGTGGACTGGATACACCGCAAGAGAAAGTAATTTATCAGGTAAGCATAAATTCTGTTTTTCACCTGCTGGAACACACGGCTATTTGCTTAGAGATGGAAACGTCACCTCTCAGCAAAATAGCATTCTGCTGTGGGCTGCCTGAGCAGCTCAGTGTGGCGAACGCTTCAAACAAATAGAGGAACTTTCAGCATGAAGGATTTACATTCACTTTAACACACAATCGCGCTAATATTTTTGTGCTCCATTTGTAATCGTCCCTTTTTTTTTTTTTTTATATCCATAGTAACAAAGGCATACCTGAGCAGAGTATTGATTATACCCGCGCACTGTGCTTATACTAAATTTCCACATTTTCCAGATGGTAGGGAATTATAAAGGGCGGGATTACAAGTGGTGCGCTATTTAGGGCTCACACTTTGTTCGCTAGAAGTCAGTTTTTTGCGTGAGTACGGTAGCGAGCGTAGTACAAGTTGAAAGTAAAAAGCCGAAATTCGAATATTGCAACCACGTTAACGTATCCCCCCCCCATAAGTTTCAATAGAGCGCAAATAGTTGAAAAAAACCTAGGCCAACATGAAATATTAATATTTCACATTCCAATGTTCTTCACATAGAAGAATATGTTCTATTTATTCATAAATACACACACACAGGCGCGTATATATATATATATATATATATATATATATACATACACACACTCACACATATGTGCTGGAAAGCAGACTGAAGTAAAAAGGTGTGTCATTATGTACTTAATTTGCATATCTTACCCAGAATCCTTTGCTGCATTGGAAACAATGTAATTCAGAGGTTTTCTGTGGAAAAACAAGCCTCTGGGCCTGTCTAGATTTGTTAATGAACTACACAATGAGTTATTTTTTCTATATTTTGTGCGTAGTGGAGGATTTTAAACTCGCCTTTTATCTCCCCCTAATTTAAAATGTTGTATTCTGCCCGGAATCAACTTCACCCAGCAATGATTCTAACCTTCTCCCAGCTGATGAGTGGCAAAAACCACGAAACAGTCTGTCCTGGGATGTTTATGAATCACTGCACTATCCCTTGCTAAGTTTATAAGCTGTGTGAACAGCGATACTTTGGCGTAAAGGGAACCTGCTGGAAAGCAGACTGAAGTAAAAAGGTGTGTCATTGTGTACTTAATTTGCATATGTTACCCAGAATCCTTTGCCGCATTGGAAACAATGTAATTCAGAGGTTTTCTGTGGGAAAACAAGCCTCTGGGCCTATCTAGATTTGTTAATGAACTACACAATGAGTTATTTTATTTATATACAGGTAGCCCTCAGTTTACGCCAGGGTTAGGTTCCACAAGGAATGGTTGTAAATCGAAACCATTGTAAATTGAAACCCAGTTTATAATGTAAGTCAATGGGAAGTGAGGGAGTTAGGTTCCAGGCCCCTCTCAAAATTGTCATAAGTAACACCTAATACATTATTTTTAAAGCTTTGAGATGAAGACATTAAATGCTAAACAGCATTATAAACCTAATAAAATAATCACACAACACAGACTTCACTTGCATTTTTCTGCAAACAGTTCTTTCTATGCATTCCAATCTGGACTGATTTATAGACAGGAAGATCTTGTTCCTTTGAAATCTGCTCGATAGCTCAGGTCTGGTTAAACTGATTCATTTCAGCTTGCTTGGCTTTGCTGCAACACAAGCGGACAGCTCCACCTACTGGCTATTTTAATAAATGCACTGCTTCTCAATGGTTTTCAATAGCAGTCACATGACTGGAAAAAAAGGTTGTTATTCTTAAACAGTGTAAATTGAACCGTTGTAAAACGAGGGCCACCTGTATCTGTGTGTATATATATATATATATATATATAACACATACGTCCAAAAGAACCCAGCATGCTCACAACAGTACAGCCTCCGGACTGCACTTCAAACACTGCATACAGATATCCCACAAAAGAAAGCACTCTCCGGTCTTTTTAACGTCAGTTTTTACTGTGCAAAATACAAATACATGTGAACGTTTTCAGACGTCCACCCGTCCATCCTCAGACATACATTTGAAATACATTACCAACCTTATATGTGCTCTTCACGCTGTCTCCCCTGTGATCCGCTCTGCCATATCAGGAAACCCCTCAGAGTACATACGGCGCAACTGCGCATTCGCCGGCTGAGCTACTGAGCGCCATCTGGGCCAACGAAAAAAGCAAAGATTAAAAACATACTAACATTTATGTTCCTAAACCACAGATATGTACAAACGATGTTAGAATGTGCACAGACATTGTGGGAATGACCAATAGCATATAGCATAAGGGGTAAGGTAATGGCACTTAACGATGGGAGCCAATACTCATTCATTACGTCAAAATCCATATACGTGATATAAAGAATCCATGTTATACCTTGTTTATACAACTCCACCTGAGATAAAAGTATCACATCTCCACATATAAAAGAGAAACAGTCCACTGACAGATAAGTATAAACAAAATTTAATTCATTAATATGATATAATAGGGCACACTAACTGTCATAAAGACATGCCTACTAGAAAATAAATAAATCTGTATTAATGAATTAAGATACCCTATGTATATAGTCCTCATCAGGGAAATGTCACATAGGAGTCACATCCTAAATGTGATGAAACCATGTCTGTGCAAAGTCTAACGTGGTTTAGGAACATAAATGTTAGTATGTTTTTAATCTTTGCTTTTTTGGTTGGCCCAGATGTCGCTCCGTAGCTCAGCTGGCGCATGCGCAGTTGTGCCGTATTTACTCTGCGGGGTTTCCTGATGTGGCAGAGCGGATCACCGGGGAGACAGCGTGGGGAGCACATATATAAGGGTGGTAATGTATTTCAAATGTATGTCTGAGGACGGGCGGATATATATATATATATATATATATATATATATATATATATGTGTATGTATGTACATATACAAAACACGGGAGGGGTCAGCACTCTCAGGTCGGACCGGGTACACATCCTATGACCCTGTAACATGCACAGCCCTGGGTGCAAAACAGCACTCTCAAGAAGCTGCAAAGTGTCAACAGAGCCACAGGCAGTGGATGTGTACCCGGTCCGGCTTGAGAGTGCTGACCCCTCCCATGTTTTGTATATGTTTGGGGAGATTACATAAGCCTGTGCACCCTTGATTTTTTTTTCACAGTTGTTTGATTGTGAGCCTGCATTGTGTGGCTGTTTAGGGACCCAGGTTTTTGGAAGAGACCTTGACGAGGTACCTGGGCTTTTCCCATTTGGCCAGATACGGTAACTAACTCCTCTATTGTTGCTTTTTATCTTAGTTGAGAGCTTGTAAGTGAGTGCTGGACTTTCTCTGTGTGTTATATATATATATATATATATATATATATATATATATATATATATATATATATATATATATATATATATATATAAATACTTAGAACATATTCCCCTATGTGAAGAGCATTGGAATGGGAAAAAAATTACAGTAAATACCCAGTTAAATACTTTATTAAATAGGATTTCTTATGTTGTCATGTGTACATATGTATTTACAGAAATATATACACATATCAATACATATGTACACATATATATATATATATATATATATACACACACACACACACACACACACACTAGATTTATTTATAAGGGGTGGAGGAAAAATATCACCATGCTTTACTATTCAGGGGTTAAAAGCTACTAGCCCAAGGTCCACTCAGTGTTAAAGATAGTAAAAAGTCAAATTTCTAAGTCGTCTGGGTCAGTGGACCACTGGAAATTTAAAGCCCTGTATGTATATGCAGGGCTATTATCTAAAGGGATATTATATATCCTTCAAAGGGCAGGGATGTGTTATTCATCTAGGGCTGTAGACTAAGAGGGAGTGCTTTAGACTGTTACTTCTGAGAGGGTAAACGGGGCAGAGAAAAAGTGGAGAAGAAGGTAGAGTGAAGAGATATGAGAGGCGAAAGAAAGAGAAGCTATCGCCTGAGAGAGAAGGGAGAGGGTAAAAAGAGAGATTGAAGAGAGGAGGGAGTCGAGAAAGATAGTTAAGAGCGAGAAGTTAGAGATGATAATTTAAAAAAAAAAAAAAAATCATCTCCAGGTCTGCTATGACCTACCATGACAGTTAGCTCTCTCTGCACTCTCTCAGTTCAACAAGTTCATTTTTCTGTCCAGCTGTTGTCTTCCTAGAACCTCTAGTTGATTTTTCTAGCTGCTATGAACTTATTTTTGTAAATGTATTACCGTAGCATTATTAAATTTGTTATGGTGTAAAATAAAAACAATATTACTAAATGTTTTCCAATGGCTAAACATATGCTAAGAGGGGGTAAAGTAGTGGGTGTAATTAGAAGTGGCGAGTAAGATTTTATTCTGGCTAATAACTTATTAACCAGATGTGCACGGAGTCGCAATAAATCCCTTATCGCTTATGCGCAACAGTTAACGCGCCACTCGTAAACTAGCTCATAGTTGGCTAAATGATTAGATATAAATTATTTTCATGCCCTCTCACAGTTGAATGTAAGCTGAAAACAATATTTTTCCTTTTTGTGTTTAAAAGAAACAGCAAACTATTTACTTGTTTTCTTGCAAAATAACCACTTACAAATTCTCAGTGTAGTCGCTGTTCTCAGGGAGATGAGGGAGCTGGCATGCTGAGAACTTAAAGGGACATAAAACCCAAATGTATCTTTCATGATTCAGATAGAACATACAATATTTAAACAACTTTCCAATTTTACTTCTATTTTCAATTTTGCTTTATTCTCTTTGTATCCTTTATTGAAGGAGCAGCATTGAACTACTGGGAGTTAGCTGAACAGAAAGCCAGTGACAAGAGGCATATGTGTGCAGCCGCCAATCAGCAGCTAGCTCCCAGCTCCTGAGCCAACCTAGCTATGCTTTTCAACAAAGGATAGCCAAAAGAACAAAGCAAATTAGATAATAGAAGTAAATTGGAAAGTTGTTTCAAATTTTATGCATCTGAATCCTGAAAGAAAAAAAATGGGTTTCACGTCCCTTTAAGTTGTATTCTACCTAGCATTCACTGAACAGTATACGAGTGAGGGTCAATTTTGTAACACATGGGGCCCAGATCACTGTTTTAGAGCTGTAAAGGACCATTAAACGCAGTAGAATACCATAGTCAATAAATGCATAATAAAGAGACATCGCAAAAGCCCTTCGTTTGGATTTCAAATGAGTAGATTTTTGTTTTAGTTACATTTTCCTTCCTACTGCATCATGTGACAGCCATCAGCCAATCACAAATGCATATACATAAATTCTGTGAATTCTTGCACATGCTCAGTAGGAGCTGGTGGCTCAAAAAGTGTAAATATAAAAAGACTGTGCACATTTTGGTATTGAAGTAAATTGGAAAGTTGTTTAAAATTGCTGCTCTATCTGATTCATGTAAATTTAATTTTGACTTGAGTGTCCCTTTTAAAGGGCCACAGATTAATATTTTAGAAGCCTCACAAATGTATGGCTACACACAAACAGTAATATATTTCCTACAAATGCCAAGTGGCACAGGCCCTGGTTTAGGTAAGGTTGCAAGTTACTCTTCTCTATCTGCTGTTCTCCCCTTTAGAGGGCTATTTTGAGTTGTGGCCACGTTCTTAGTTTTGCTTCTTTCCTGGGGCCATAAAACTATGGCATAGATTATTAGTTTTGCTTTCCCTTTAGGGACCGCGAAAACTATGGCAGAGGGCCACATGTGGCCCATGGACTGCCAGTTGGCCATCCCTGCACTAGAAAGATTTGACATCAAACTAGATAAGCATTCCTGTAGAGCAGTGGTCTCAAAGTACAGGCCCTGGGGCCATTTGCGGCCCCCAAGATAGTTTCATGTGGCACTCCCTTGTTTAAGGTAAACCATTAAGTTGGGCTGTCATTTTTTTTTTTTAGGGTTCTAAGAGGTGTAACTAGTTGATGATCTGTATAGGCACTCAAAAGATAAATATAAAGACAAGAGACCAGTGTAGACTCCCACCATGCACTGCTTGGATAGATGTCACTTTTTACGTTGTTATACAGTTCCAGACTGATCACTTCACTTGGCACTCACAAGATAAATATAGGCAACTGTATGTCTGCTGTGGGCTACAACTCTCACCATGCACTACTTGGGTAAATGTCACTTCCAGTTCCTAGTATATCTAGCACCTACTCAGTTCAAGCGGCCCCCATGAGCACAGGACATTTGGCCAGTGGTCCCACAGATACATTACTACTGCTGTAGAGACTCCACCCCCCTTGTGGGGCTGTTACAGGAAGTAATGGACCCTCCACATATGATGTTCAATAAAAAAAAGAAAGAATCCTATTAAAATGACAAATACTACACATTGCAATGATTTCTAATAAAGGTACTTGAAATCGAAAATTGTGCTTTCGTAACTTTTTTCGTTAAGAGTATATAGTTTAAAACAAAAGTTTTCATTTCACATCTATCATCCAATTAACTTATCCATATATTTCTCCAGTCATGTGCACGTTCCTGCACCTCCCTAACGGCATTTCAACAAAGGATACCATGAGAACAAAGTCAATTTGATAATAGAAGTAAATTGGAAAGTTATTTATTGATTTAGTTTTACATAAGTATAACCCACTGCTTAGTGCTTTTTTATTACAACAATTAAAGGACCAATTAATTCAGTAGCTTTATATAAACAACAAATACTTGATAACAAATGTCAGTTATGTCTATTTCCACTCCACCTGTATCATGTGACAGCCATCAGCCAATCACAAATGCATATATGTACCATGTGACAGCCATCAGCCAATAACAAATGCATATATGTACCATGTGACAGCCATCAGCCAATCACAAATGCATATATGTATAGTCTGTTAATTCTTGCACATGCTCAGTAGGAACTGGTGACTCAAAAAGTGTAAATATAAAAAGACTGTGCACATTTTGTTAATGGAAGTAAATTGTAAGTTGTTTAAAATTGCTGCTCTTTCTGAATCATGAAAGTTTAATTTTGACTTGAGTGTCCCTTTTTAATTAACTGTTTTTTATATCCTTTTAATTTTTAACTCTTACTCCACATTCCTAGTGTGATGGCATAGGAAGCTTGCTTCTTTATTAGCTGCTCCTAAAAGCTTTGTTTTATGATTGGAGAACATATTATTTAATTTATCTAAATTTACCTTTGCACATGATCACCTTGAATATGAAGACATATTTATTGTTAAGTAAACAAACTAGTTTTGTGCAAAAGTTGCCTGCTGTGATTTGCTAGTGCATATCATATTAACATCGCTAACCCTAGATAACTGTGTGTGTAATTCCCACCAAGTTGTTAAATACATAGGTAAAGTCCTGATTTGGAGATGCATATAGAACACAGCCAGTGATTGGCGGGTCATGCTCCTGATTCACCATCTGTGTTCTGTTAAGGAGCAGCAACATTTGTGGATCCTAAACAGGACTGTACCTATGTGTTTAACCGTTTTATGGGGGTTAAATACACAATTATCTAGTGCAAGTAATCCAACAATTATTTGTACTAACAAATTACATCATGACATTTTTGCATTAAAATAAGTCTTACTTTTGATAGTAGTGTACTGCAGGGCTCGACAAACCCAGGCAGCCACTGGCTCCTAGAATTTTACACCTGGTTCCTACCTTTTTGGGTTATTCTCTATATATCTATATAGAAATACCACTGTTTGCCTCCTAAATATTCTTACTGGCTCCTAAATTTTAAACAGATTTGCCAACCCCTGGTGTACTGTTAAAGAAAGTTACTCTGCTTCTCACATTCTAGCATTTTATTGCCCCCTATAACTTTTCATTGATATTAGGTCCAAACATTCTTAGTCCAGCGATGTACTTATAAAGTGTAACTTTGTATTTTTTATTATCGTAGGATTGGGCACCACAGCACCAGTGATGACAGCTCTGCTTATCGGTCTGTAGATGAGGTAAATTACTGGGACAAGCAAGATCACCCCATCTCCAGAATGCGACACTACATGGTACACCAGGGTTGGTGGGACGAAGAGCAGGAGAAGATCTGGAGAAAGAAGTCACGCAAAATGGTAAGGGAAAACAACTTGTGGTCTCTCTCTTCATTTACTAATATTGTGCTGTGTGTGTATCCTGGTGTCACATAAGTGTGAGAGGAAAGATATAACGGTCATCATGTTCCCTCCAGGTAATGGAAGCCTTTGAGGAGGCCGAGCGCAAGCTAAAGCCAAGTCTGCAACACATGTTCTCAGACGTTTATTCAGAGATGCCACCTCACCTGAAGAAGCAGGAGGAGTCTTTGTTGCGGCACCTTAAGGTGTACGGAGAACACTACCCGCTGGACAGCTACGAGAAATGACTCTTTGCGTCTTAATGGCGCCACCTACGGATCTAGCTGTTACATAAAATGAAGCACTCTGGGATACCCCAAATCTGACAACTCCGCCTTAATTCTGGCAAAAGATATTACTTTAGATTTTATTGCTGAATATTTGTTAGCGCACCAGAAATCATGTACACGGCCCTGTTAGCATTTTGCTTACGTCCTTATAGTGAGGATGCAGACGAGCAAAGGTCCAAACAGGGAAAGACTAAAAAATACTATTGTTACCTATTAAAAGTTGGATATGGAAATTCCTATAACATTACTGTTCCAATGCTGGGAAAATGGGGAATAAAATACATTTTTTCGGTGAATAAATTGTGAATTTATTAGTTTTGTTTAGATACAGAATTGTGATGGTTTGGCAGATTAGATGCTTTACGGAGAGACAGAGAGGAGTGAAGGAGACAAGGAGTAGAGGAGATGAGTGGAGACACGGGGACGCAAAACACTATATACGTTTTATGCACCTCCCTCTAATCATGGGTGCTGCCATTATGGAAATAGAATGAGTTCAGAAGCTGTTAGGATGTATAAACATATAAACATCGTCAGCTATAGTATATTAACACATATAAATCAACTTGAATGACTATATTTAACCCTTTTCTGTCTGCGATCCTATTTAGGAAGCGCCTATGGCTTCATTACATACAGCCAAACGGCTAGGACATTCCATGTCGTCCTAACAGAGCTAAAACCCAGCACAGTTAGGACGGCATGGAACGTCCTGACGGGAAGGGGTAAATAAAATAAAAATCAACATAAATGTAATAGAATACAAAGTCTTGAACAAGGCCCAGATGGGGCCGAAAACTCGTAGATGCCTTTTTCATTGGAGACACCTTTATTATCTGGTATTTATGTTTTTATATGTGCACGGTTAAAGGGACAGTCTACTCCAGAATTTTAATTGTTTAAAAAGATAGATAATCCCTTTATTACCCATTCCCCAGTTTTGCACAATCAACACTGTTATATTAATATACATTTTACCTTTGTGATTACCTTGTATCTAAGCCTCTGCAGACTGCCCCCTTATCTCAGTGCTTTTAACAGACTTGCATTTTAGACAATCAGTGCTCTCTCATAAGTAATCCACAGGCGTGAGCACAATGTTAACTATTAGACACACATGAACTAACTCCCTCTAAGTGTGAAAAACTATCAAATGCACTGAGATAAGAGGGGCCCTCAAGGGCTTAGAAATTAGCATATGAGCCTACCTAGGTTTAGCTTTCAACTAAGAATACCAAGTGAACAAAGCAAATTTGATTATAAAAGTAAATTGGAAAGTTGTTTAAAATGACATGCCCTATCTGAATCATGTAAGTTTAATTTTGACTAGACTGCCCCTTTCATACACCATTAGCAATATTGCACTATAAATTTTTCTTTTACAGGATATTTTGTTGGAGATACACATATCACTTTTGGAAGTTATTGGATTATCCGGATTCCAGTTGTCTTTTTGGGATATCTTTGGAACTACTTCAGACACATCTAATTTATTTTAGGATTTCCTTTTTTTTTGGGGGGGGGTATTTTCATTCTTCAAATTCAGATATTGGTTTTTGTTTTGTATATTTTTTTTTATATGGATACATATACATTTTAATAAAAGATCCCAATAAATATTTGTAACCAACTGTATTCTATTACATCAATGTTGATTTTTATTTAAAGGGAAATTAAATTCAGTACAGTCATATAAAGGGTAGTTATAATAATGTTTTCACCTTATTACATTTTTTCTAAGTTAAATCCATAGCTAGATAATACTCAAATTGTAGAGCACATCAATCGTCGGTTTTCTCCAGCTTGACAGCCCGTTACTGAACTCCCTGTAACGAGCAAGCCGCAAGTGCCAATCACAGCTCATATTTAAATGAGGGATCTGCATAATTACGTTGTAAATGTGCACTTAGTAGTTGCATGTGCAATGGAAATATTACTCTCCTGTCTTCCCTTCTGCTGATACGCTCAGATCTGTAGCATCAAGTGACCAGCGCTGTGCGTGTAGGTAGCACAGCAGTGATGTTGCGCTGCACATGTGCAAACACGTCCTCACTGGAGTGTAGTGAAAGTTAGACTTCAACATGGTGGCACCCATGACTAGAGGGAGGCGGGGCATGACCTCAATTCTAAGCTTATAAAATATATTTAGTGTCTAATATCCCTTTAAAGGGACATAAAAAAAACCTTTTTTTTTCTTTCATGATTCAGATAGAACATACAATTTTAAACAACTTTCTAATACCAATGTTTTCATTTTCATGTCATCCTTTGTTGAAAAGCATTAAGGTTCAGTACTATATGGCAGCAGTTTTGCATAAATGTTATACATTAACAAGAGCATTAGATGGCAGCACTATTTCCTGTCATGTGGCGCTCTAGACATGTGTACGCTACCTAGCCAGATATCTCTTCAACAAAGAATAGCATGAGAATTTATTATTTTTTTTATTGTTTTTGCTATCTGAAACATGAAAGAAAAATGTTGGGTTTTGTGTCCCTTTAAGAGGAATGAGGGAAGAAGAAAGCACAACAGGGCAGATGAGGGGAGACATAACACAGAGAAGAGGCGCAGAGAGAAGAATACAGAGATTAAAGGGACACAGACAGCAACATGATAATAAACTTAGGATAATCACAACATTGTTCTACAGTCTTCCAACAGTTTAACATATCGGCAAAGTCTGAACAAAATTAGAACAGATTAACACCTTGTTTACTGCAACTGTTTTTCAACAGTCAAACGCCACCCGCAACTTTCCTTATTTGGAGGAGCCAATCAGGACTTGAGTCTACAGGGGGCTTGCTACTGTTATTGTGTTAACAAAACCGCCATTCTTTGTCTTTAGCAGAAACAATAAGACAACAAACTGCAAATTGGGGACATATATGTATGAGGGTTGTGAAATCTGCCTGATGCTCTCTGTTTTTGGGACTGGAAACTTCAAAATTTTGAGACTTTAAGGGACACTGACCCCAATTTTTTTTCTTTTGTGATTCAGATATAGCATGCAATTTTAATCAACTTTCTAATTTACTCTTATTATCAATTTTTCTTTGTTCTCTTGCTATCTTTATTTGAAAAAGAAGGCATCTAAGCTAAGGAGCCAGACAATTTTTTGTTTAGACTCTGGACAGCACTTGTTTATTGGTGGGTGAATTTATCCACCAATCAGCAAGAACAACCCAGGTTATTCACCAAAAATGGGGCGGCATCTAAACTTACATTCTTGCTTTTCAAATAAAGATACCAAGAGAATGAAGAAAATTTGATAATAGGAGTAAATTAGAAAGTTGCTTAAAATTGCACACTCTATCTGAATCAAAAAATTGGGTTCAGTGTCCCTTTAAAGGGACAGGAAACTCATTTTTTTCTTTCATGATTCAGATAGAGAATAAAATATTTTCCAATTTACTTCTAATATCAAATTTGCTTTGTTTGCATGCTATTCTTTGTTGAAGAGATATCTAGATAGGTAGCGTACACATGTCTGGAGTACTACATGACAGGAAATGGTGCTGTTATCAAGTGCTCTTGCTAATTTATAACATTGTTGCAAAACTGTTGCTATATAATGCTGCAGTCGCACTCAAACTTATCTTCCTGCTTTCCAAAAACAAAGAAAATTTGATAATAGAAGTAAATTGGAAAGTTGATTAAAACTGTATGTTCTATCTGAATCATGAAATAAAAAATTGGGTTTTATATCCCTTTAAATGACAGGAAAAGGGGGGCAAAATATATAATGTAAACTATATTACAAAGTTGTTTTATTACACACAATTAAAGAGAGTCTAAACACAATTTTTTCTTCTTCCATGATTCAGAGCATGCAATTTTAAGCATCTTTCTAATTTACTCCTATTATCAATTTTTATTCGTTCTTTATTTGAAAAAGAAGGCATCTATGCTTTTGTTTGGTTCAGGCTCTGGACAGCACTTTTTTATTGGTGGATGAATTTATCCATCAATCAGCAAGGACAACCCAGGTTGTTCAGCAAAAAACGGGCTGGCATCTTAACTTACATTCTTGCATTTCAAATAAAGATACCAAGAGAATAAAGAAAATTTGATAATAGGAGTAAATTAGAAAGTTGCTTAAAATTTCATGCTCTATCTGAATCACGAAAAAAATAAATTGGGTTCAGTGTCCCTTTAAGCACTTTATATTACAATCTCAAAGTGTATACTGTCCCTTTAACACTTTCTCAGATCCCACAATGCAACTGGAGATGCTGAATTTTGGGAGTGAGCTGTCCCTGTTTCACCTCCTCCACTCTCTGCATCTCCTCTTTAACCTAAGTATAGATATTAAGAAATGAATCCACTTTATGTCTACAGCATTACATTATGTTTGCACAGACACTAATGGCATTTGTACAGTCAATCCCAGTAATTACATCCCGACAAGCTCCTGGGAAGCGCGTCTCCGGTAGAATGCCAAGACATTGCAGAGAAATAGAGAGGCATGCTGGGTAAAATGGATGGCAACGAGCCACATGCAATTTTACTGGTTTGTTGATCAATACAACTGTATAGAAATATGAGAGATAGAAGTATAATGAAGGCTTTGAATAGGTAAGCAGATAGTGCTACAGGCCAGGATGTGGGAAATAGAAGAGCTTTGGGAGTGGACAGGTTAGAAGTGAAGTGAGAGCTGACATCAGTATAGGTCACTGGTTTTTAAACCTGTCCTCGGCCCTCCCCAACAGGCCAGATTTTCAGGATCACCTTAGATGAGAGCAGGTAAAATAACCATGTTTAATCAGCTGATTATTTCACCTGTGCTCTAGTTCAGATGTCCTCAAAATCTGGCCTGTTAGGGAGGCCTGATGACAGTTTTGTAAACCAGTGGTATAGGTAGAGCAGAGGGCTGGATGAAGTAGCAAATAATTATCTGTGGGTCAGTAAAAGAATAGCAGAGATCTGCTGCAGCTCAGGAATAGTAGCACTATAGATGAATGATAGAGGTGTTACTGGCAGTATTATTCACAGGTTTGGTTCAGGTATAGTAGAGGGAAACAGAGTAGTAAAGTTGTGTGGTGACCTAGTTGTGTGGACAGTATAGGAGGAGCAGAGTAGGATGGACATCCAGGTTTGGTAAGTTAGCAGAACAGGTTCAGGAAGGTAATAACATGCTGCCCCCCCCCCCATCCAGTCAATATTACTCTGCATATTGTAAATGTTTCCACATTTTTATCAACTCCTGTGGATTCCTCTTATGCACTAAGAGGAGGTTCTCGTCTATGCAACCATGGTTCTTATCTGTGCAGGGAGTCTCAAACGTCCGAAATCTCGGATGTGCAATGGGGTTTACACCCAAAGCCTTGAAACACATCCCAGTGTAGACATCATCAATGGGGAACGGAGTTACAAAATGAGATACCAGGTACAGCCAATGTGTTAGAGCTCCAGAAAACACATAGCCACCTCCTCCAGCATAGGGTGGATACCACCCATCAAAGTATGTAGGAGGAATGTAGTACTTGCTTTTAGAATCTCTATAAGGTCTAGCTATTTTTACCACATGACCCATATATAAAGCTCGTGACTGGGACTCAGTTAGCGAATTCAAGTGGTGGACAATGTCAGATGTACGGGCAAACACATCATCATCACCTTTTAGGATATATCTGGCGTCTGGGCATTGAAGGCTGGCCCAACCAAGGAAGAGTTGGTCCTTTAGCGTTAGATTGAAGAATGTGTCTTGGAAGTCCCATTGAAGAAGGTCATGGAAAAGTTTGTCTTCATGGAAGAGGAGATTAGAGAGGTCAGGTCCTGGTGTTGTACCCAAAAGGAAGACCAGTCTCACAAACTGCCCGTTGTAGCTACGTTCCATACCCCATGTGCTCCTCACAGCCTGCCTCTGAGCAAAGTTTGCTGGTGAAGACTTAATGGCAAGCAGAAGAAAAGTTTTGTTGGCCACACATTTGTCTGGTTGATCTATGATTAATTTTTGGTCCCTACACCCTCCATAGAGTAGGAACTTTTCCAGGGGCTCATAAAAAGGCTTTTCCAGCGATGGCCTCTTTATTTTACAACCCCAAGCCCTCAACTCCTTGGTGTTCAGCAGCTCCAACTCTTCCCGATTCCATAGAGCCTTAGATTTTATCACCATTCTCCTTAACCCTTGTGCCAGATTATGTAGAGCCAGCATGGACAGCTCTTCTTGTCCATGTAGGGGTTCAAGAAGAAGCAGAGGATCAAATAGAGATTCTGAGGGAGGCTCAGTAGGAGTAGACAAGGAGGGTTCCACATAAGTCAAGTCCAAGAAAACCTTTAAAGCCAGTAGCATAAAAAAGGCGATTGCAGACACTGTGAACTTCCGATATCTCAGCATGGTTATCCAAGTTTGGAAGTGATTTGTTGTTTTAGATACAACAAAGAGAAGAGAAAAAAAAAGGCTTTAATTTCAATTTAGGTCCATAAGCTTTCCACCTCCATTCCTATTTTAACAAAAACATTCATAAAAGACAAAAAAAAAAATCACCCAGCAACCCCTCAGGTACCAGTGGTCCTCGTTAAGGAAGAATTCTCAGAAAATCTGATGCTGTTACTCTTGACTACAGCATCTCATAACAGGACGGCTCTTACATTGCAGGGAACATTGCATTAAAACCACTCCCTGCTCGTTCATTCTCAGCCTCTTGTTTTCCCCCTCCCCTCTGCATCTCCTTTACTTGGCTTCAGATATCTGTATATTATTCCTCCAGCAACAAGACAAGTGATGTGCATAGGTAAATTATTAATGTCATTACAGTAGTGAATCAAATATTCATACTGTTGTTTTGGTTTTTTTACAGTGAGAAAATGTAATAGTGATTTAAGGCAATAGCCCTTAGGGATATGTTTGTATCCCAGTAACAACTCACAACACATCTTTTTTTAAGCAGGGCAGGATCAGTAAAGTCTGGGTAGATGAAATGGTTTTGGTCCCAAAATGACATAACGTATTTAGAAATAAGCTAATGTGGGTTTATCAGGAACTGCAGAAAGATAGTGCGTCTGTGCTAAGTTCTACAATGCATTCAAAATAAAATATTTTAAGTTCTAGAAAAAGTAACAGCTCTACCCTTCTGCGTATTCACTAATAACTTCTCCACACCGTTGCTAGCAATGCACTCAAAAACTAATTGACATGTGCTGTAGGTCTGGCACAGCTTTGGCAAAATGTAGGGGGAATATCCAGAAGATTTCAACATTTCTAAATACTAAAAATGTTAAGGGCATTCAGAAGAAATCACATTTCAGTTTGAATTTGTCAAGTTTTATTTATAGGAACATTAAAGGGACATAAAACCAACATTTTTTTTCTTTTGTGATTCCGATAGAGCATGTGATTTTAAACAACTTTCCAATTTACTTCTATCATCTAATTTGTTTTGTTCTCTTGATATCCTTTATTGAAATGGACACCTAGGTAGACTCAAAAGATGCCGATTGGTGGCTGCCCATATATGCGTTATGTTATTGGCTCTCCCAATCCATTCACTTAGCTCCCAGTAGTGCATTGCTGCTTCTTCAAAAAAGGATACCAAGAGAATGAAGCAAATTAGATAGTGGAAGTAAAGTGAATCATGAAAGAAAAATGTTGGGTTTCATATCCCTTTAAACAATAATTTAATTTCCAATTTCATTATTTATGCTAAAGAAAATGTTGTAATGCATCTTCATTATTTATGTTACTCACTTTTCATGTTATTTAGCTCTGAAAATTTTATTTTTTTCCCTTCACTGCCCACTTGTGAGTCTGAAGTGTACCCTGAGAGACACAAAACCATGACCTTACAACATGCTACACAGAATGGCTAGATCAGTACATACTCAAGAAGCTTTTGAAGGGGTGTGTTCCTGGATTGCAAAACAAAGGAGATAGCTTTTCAGTGACAGTCTGAAAATCAGCACAATGTTATTTAAAAATAAACAAAAACTATACATTGTTACAAAAACACTACCAGATGGGCTATATAAATGGATCATCTACAAAACATTTATGCAAAGAAAGATCTAGTGTGTAATGTCCCTTTAAATACACTTTTGAAACAGCTATAGCTTTTATTAAGAGCATTTTTGCTAATACTTGAATATTACAAAAATGCTTCTATTCAAAACTAAAAGGCATCCATGTGGATTCCAATTTTGTCTGGAATGTCCCTTTAATAATATATATCATACATAAAAAAGTTTTTCTTAAAAGGGATATTAAACAGTATGAGATTTTAATATAAAATGTTTAATTATGTGTAGTTAAAACAAATTTTGTAACATACTGATATATTTTGTCCCCTTTTCCTGTAATTGAAAATTGTTGATTTTCTAAATTCCACTGAATTTCTATAAAGTAATGTTTGAACTTTAGTTGCACCTTATTTGTTTCCCCTGCTGAAGACAAAGGGGGCGATTTATCAAAGGCTTCGCAAGCCTTTTCGACCCCCTACGACTCATCAGACCGCTGCTTTCCTAACCTTTCGGGGAGATTGACAGCTCCTGACCGCGCACATTTAGCTGTGCGCGGGCAGGGGGCGGGATTGCACGCGAGCGCAAAATAGTGCTCGTGTGCAATGCTGAATTCTGCCAGGGGAATTCAGCCCGCCAGAGGCGAGCTGCAGCGGACAGGGGCGCGTATATGCGCCCCTGTCCGCGACAGCTTGATAAAACGACCTCAAAGGGATTCCTCACAGCTTTGTTTGCACAAACAGAGATAAATAGAAAACTAGTACAAACATGGCGGCGCCCATTAATTTATAGAAACTAAACCATTACACTTATATTTTCAATATTTAAACAACTAAAATAATTGTAAAATACATCTACATATTATTTGAAGGATACCATTTGCTTTGAATACATTATTATGTCTAGCATGTATTTATTGTTTAACATCCCTTTAATGCTTTCCTTACCACACAAGCCAGCCTGCAAACACACATTTAAATGGACATTAAACACATCAAGATATTAAAGGGACATGATACCCAAATGTTGAAACACTTGAATGTGATGCTGCAGAGCTGTAAAAAGCTGACTAGAAAATATCACCTGAACATCTCTATGTAAAAAGGGAAGATATTTTACCTCAATATTTCCTAAGTATTCACACCCCATTGTAAAGAGATTTTAAGCAGCCAGTCAGGATACTAGTCCCAGGACCAGGCACAGTCATGCTATTTTTCTATTTAGTTTAAGGAAGTTTACTGTGAAATCTCATGAGAGTTAAGTGAAATCTCATGAGATCACAGTAAAGCAAAGCATGACCTTAGCACTGCTGATGCTGGTTGGCTGTTGTGTTTTTTTGTTTCAACGTGCAGCTTTACAGCAGCTCTAACTGTTCACAGAGCACTTACTATTGTAAGCTGAAGACATTTTGAGGTAAAATATCTTCCTTTTTTCATAGAGATGTTGAGGTGATATTTTCATGTCAGCTTTTTACAGTTATGCTGCATCACTTTCAAGGGATTTAGCATATGAGTATTATGTCCCTTTAATATAAATTGTTTAATTACATTTAGTAAAACAACTTTGCAATATACTTTCATTTTTTATTTTCCTGTAATTTAATTCTGAATATTGTGGACTTTGCAATTGATGTTAAACATGGAAGTGCAGACACAGCTATATTCTACACAGTCATTGGTTGCACACTCTAGTAAGCCATTTATAATCATTCCTGATTGGCCTCAGCAGAAAAGGTAACCTAAGTTACAATATGGCGGCACCCACTGCTTTATAGACATTAACTTTACTCTCATTTTTTTTCAATATTTAAACAATTAATATCATTTTAAAAAATACATGTGTTTAGTGTTTAATGTCCCTTTAAGAAGTTCCTGCTTCTTCTCCATTACACAACTTCAGAGACGGCGGCGATAAATCACCCTGAACTCGGTCATTCAGGGTGACTGACAGGCCCTTCAACTGGTTGCACAAGAACAAGGGATGGGATATCTTAAAGGGATATAAAAATGCAAAAAGAAGGGGCGGAGCCTACAGCTGTTGCGGAGAGTCATGTTTTTGAGGAGCTCCTGACTCTATCTGGACTTTTAGAGGTTATTTCTCATTTAAAATTGGTCTGATACAGCTGAGTTTGAGGGTGAAGTGTCCTGGAGCACCCCAGAAGTGTTTGTGAGTTCTTATTGCGAAGATAGACTTTCCTATGTTCCTCAGCTAAGCAGTGAGGGGAGCTGACCGCATGACAGAGAACCTATGCTGTGAATCTGCTTTCCTGGGCTGCTTGGGCTGCCGCACATTCCCCCCCCCCAAGATCCACTGGATACTGGGTTATCAGCAGTGAAAAGTGCTGCTTCAGTTAATACTGTTCCTTCATAACAACATACATTTGTTTTTACTATTGTTAATAACACTCAAAATGGCGTCTGCTTCCTACGATCTACTATCTGCTGCATCCTGGATCTTAGAAGACCGCTTAAAGGAATTGGAATTACACCTGCTTCATGCGCTAGAGCATGATAACGCAGACACTACTACCCAACCTGAGTCAGATATGAAGCAGCCAAGGGACAAACATAATCAGCTACTAGAGTACCCACGGTCGCAAAGTACCCAAACCTCTAGGGTAGCCTTACCGGAGCTTCCTGAGAGAGGAGAAGACACCCACCAAGAGCGGAGGTTTATGCATGCTGGCGAGGTCATGGTGGCTGATTTCTATGTCCCAACACAGCCCTGTTCATATGATCAGGCCAAGAGAGAGAGGCCTCCCACCCTAGCAAAGAACCTAGTAGCGGTGAAAGGTAGCGATTCTGACAGCGCTTATGCCTACCATGTGGCTGCTCTGCAACTATCACCTCTGTTTAAGATTTGGCCCATAAACTTACCGTTAGTGCCTGGGTCGGCCGGACTGAATCTGAAGCTGTGGGAAGCACGTACAAGGCAGAATATGAGGCTGTATGGGGACATATTTGGGACATATGCATTTGCCATCTGTGACATGCAAAATTACTGGAAAGTAAAGGCGGGTGTCGGCTAAGGCTAGTAAGGTAACAAATCAGTCCCCCTGAGTTATCCCTAACAACCATGGACGTTTGTAGAAGATAACATGTTTTTAGACTCTTACTTAAAACTTGCAACGTCTTTCTTACGAAATGGGGACTTAACACTTGTTATAACAATGATGCTTGTATATTGATATTTGCTTGGTTTAATGTGATATTTTCTTAACGGCTTCTGTCTACTCTTTCCTGACTCTATTACGTTGTGAGTTGATCAGATTCATGGAAGATATATGTACTTATGTTTTATTATGCCTTTATATAACATAATCAATGGAGATGTTAGTCTTATTTTGCTCATAACAGGTAGTCAGAAGTACTTCTGTCCTTTGATATACCACAGATCTAATATTACAAAATAATGTTTACCGGTTACTGTTCTGGGATACCGTATACTAATCAATATTTACTCAGTTAGTAAGGAGACTACTACTTTGTTTCTAATGAAATGTGCACATAATGTGGGTTTGCTCTTTTTTAAACATGCATATAGGTTAGAAAAGTCATATTTTCTTTATGGTATGTAACTATGCATAGGTTGTTGACCTGACGCCAATATGGGACTATAAGTGGGTATAGTTGTAGTGTTAAAATCTAATACACCCTAAGGCTATATGGCCGGTCCTATTATATCTAACCTAAGTTAGATTAATGAAAGAGATACCTCCTTACAGAAGACTATAGTATGGTTCTCAGTGAGTATATAACATAGGGAATCTCCTTAACTATAGTGGATTCACTTTCTGCAGTACTGAGTATTCCTGTGCCTTATTTTGAGAGTTAAGCTTTACCCACTACATAGAGGATCTCACTTCTGTACTAGTTTCAAAAGCAAATGAAAGTACAAAATGAGGTCTCTGTTTAGCCTGCTAAGTACACATGCAGAGATATTACCTTAGATTTTCTTAGGGAAAAATTCTATCTACATGAGACTCCATGTGGTACTTGTGTACTCTTACGCAATATTATAATCTAAGAGAATGTTTTAGAATGTCTATTGTAACATGTTTATTTGATGATGTTTTGCTTATGACCTCAATAAAAAATTGTTTTACGAGGGGGGCGGAGCTAACCGCCGTGTAGAGTGGACGGCTTAAGACAGAGCTCCTCCAAATTTATTAATATAAGTGACAATAAAAGGCTTATTTGCACCTACAAAAGCCATTTTTACACTTGCTCTGTGAGAGTTGCCTAATACCCAGGACCGGCACCTTGTTTTGGAGACTCCACAGAGCCTTTTTGCGCCACCACGAAGGGTCTGGCGCCAAACCAACGACCATTCCTCAGCCCATCCACCCATTTATATCAGCAAACTGTACCGGAGGGTCGGGGCTCCGCTCCGGTACAACCGACACTGACCTGGGACCTTTTGCAGGGGAACTGTGGCGGCAGAATAGTTAGAGGTGCGTGGAGGAGAACTCCGGGGCCGGTGCGCTCCAGAGAAACAGCCGACTATCACGCTTGATCCGGCACAAGGAGTTAGATTAGGCCAACTAGGCTGCGACACCTGCAGTGGGAGCTTTGTGGCCGCCGCCGACAAAGAACAGACCCAGACTCCATTTCTTCTAGTTGGCCATACAGAGGGAGAAAGCGGCGGGAACAGCCGCCATCTTGCCGCCTAGGCCCTGCTTCCTCACATCAAGCAACAAGCTCCGGTCAGCAGAGGTGCCTGAGCAAAGCCGCCCTACAGATTTCCTCTCCTCCTTCCTGGAGGTACCACCGGGGAAGCCTCTGCCTACATAGCGGGCCCTGCTGGATCACTTAACAACCGGGACTGCCATATTGACTGGGTGAGTCACGATTTTACCACGCAGCACTGCTGCTTTTAAGGGGGCTCCACTATCTGCAACTCCACACTACCTAACTCAGAGGGGGTACTTAATCTAGGAGCCGGCTGTAGCCCTAACATTGTAACCTTAGCTGCCAGGGGTGGTACAGTGGGACTTGGAGGGGTGAAGTCCGAGGAGGCCACTTTCTGCAAACTGCCAGGCCCACTTGCCCCCTATCTCACATCAGCTCTGCCCTGAGGTTCCCCTGGCCTCCTAAGTAACAAATACAAGTGGAAAGGAACAGCATCATACCCCCTAAGCCTCCTATGCCAAGTGACTTCCAATTAAGTAGTGGTGGGCTTGCGATATGAGTTCAGTCCTATCCTCTTAGTGTCAATCTGGGGGGACAACAACTACCAGCCTGGTTGGGGCCTGTACCATTCCACTGTCTCTTAACTCACTCCAAGGGTCCCTGCAGACTCCCTATACACATTATATCTGTATATTTCACAGGGCTTTTACTGCTTTTGGAGGTGGGCTCACAAGTTACACCCCTCACCTGAGAGAACTGGTACACCTTTGGCATTCATCTCATACGGATCTATATGTGTCACTAGCTAACCTTTAGAACCACACTGCTGTGTACCCACCTCCTTTACATTGAGAGATATCTGTTCAGAGGCGCTATCAACATATGGCTCTCCATACAGGGGCAGCATTGAAGTTCTGTGTTCTGTCCGTTTAAGCTGCTACCACTGACAGCTTGCTGTCCTGCTTACGTGTAGTGCGGAAGAACTGCTACCCTTGCCAAACAAAGAAACCAAATCCTCTCACTGGATCAGCACTAGGTCTCAAGGTTACATTAGCAAAGTTACATCCCAGGTCACTCCCAAGTCCCTTTAAGCACAGTACCTGCTGGGAGGCAGACTTTGTTCATAATCACTGCTGATCCCTTGGACTGAGGCTACTGTCATAGAATTGTGATTTATTGTGCTGCTGCGTCAGCTTCTGTTCCTCTGCGGCCCAGCTCAGAGTGGAGTGTTTTATTTTATTTTTGTGTTGTGTCCTTGCATAACTTGCATTTTTCCTTTCACAGGTCGATTGGTATTTAACTCTTTAGAACCCAGTTGCTCCTGCCTGTTTGTCGCACTTATGTAAACCGTTAACTAATAGAGAGTGCAAATTTAGCCTCTCACCCTGTGCGCTGACCGGCAGAAGTCACTGTTCCAGGTACTCTGGGCTTAGCTGCCCATTTGTGTGTTAATATCACTTTCTATCATTGAACCCCCCCCTCTCGGACTCATCCTTTCCGGCCTGCTTACGTGGGCTGGTCACTACCACTCCCCTTTTTCCCTTCCTCCGGGTCGTATCCCTCCTTCCCTGAGTCAGAGGGGCATACCCCCCTTAAGAATCTTAGAGGTGCCTCACTACAAGTAAAGGAGTAATCTAAATAAGGCGCCCACCTGGCTTCTTTCTCCACCTGAGTTGGCATCTTTTGATACATACAAAGCCTTGTAGGGTAGCATGCTGCCCATACACGCCGCTATGGGGAGGTAGAGGTTACAGGTGGTCGGCTGGCCCTACTCCGTTACATAATACTAATGTGCATGTGTATTATCCTCTTTTTATTTTATTAGCCTGTCGGGTCCAATAGCCCCCTTATCTATTCCTAATTCAGGCTCATTGGTTTAGTTGGAGGTTCTCTCTTCTCATACAAAAATGCCACACAACGCCAGGAGACACTCGAAGACACCAGGTTCTGTGAAAAAAAACGGTCCTGGATCATTTCACACAACCTCCCAAAGACCAGATTGAGGATTCCAATGAAGGTCTGAGTGAGTCTGAGTCTCTGGGGGATGGATCCCAACCTGACCATATGCCCCAAGTGAGCTCACAACATCTAATAACGGAGGCAACTCTTAAGAAAATGCTTGCAAACCAAACTATCTCCATAACCAAGGAAATCCAGCGCAATCATGCTGAACTCCGTAAAGACATCTCTGAGATAGGTGACAGGGTGAACTCCCTGGAAAGAAAACAGGACGATCTTGCCACTGACCATACTAATTTATTGTCCTACTCGGAATCTCTTGCGGATCAAATCAGCCAGCTGGAGTTCAAACTTGCTGATGTGGAGGATAGGGCACGCAGAAACAACGTAAGGTTTAGAGGAATACCAGAGGACATCCAACCGGCAGAGATTCAAAACTTCCTGAAAGATCTCTTTAAAGAACTGTTGGGACCAACAGAGGGGCTGACAGACACCATGGAAAGGGCCCACAGAGCCTTACGACCTAGAACAGTCTCTCAGGAGAAACCGAGAGATGTCATAGTCTGCTTCCACAGTTTTATCTTTAAAGACAGACTCATGCAGGCGGCCTTTCGGAAGCCGCAGACATCGGAAAGATTTAAAGACATACAACTGCTGCCCGACCTATCCGCACACACTCTGCAGCACCGGAGATACTTCCAGCCAGTTACACAGATCCTTCGCAGGGAGAGTATTAAGTATAGATGGGGATACCCTACTAAACTAATAATCACAAAAGACAACAAATCATTCACTGTGACCTCTCTTTCTCAGGGGACTTCTCTCCTTGGCCAATGGGGACTCATGGCAGTAGACTCACGGGGACCCCCGGCTGCTCAGTCTAAGCTAAGAGTCACAGCCCCCGAATGGTCTGTTAAGGAACAAAGGCCTAAGAGGATGAGAACACAGCAGCCTACTGACGAAATCCAATTAGAGTCTCCATCCTCCTGAATATGAGCTTACTTATGTTTATTTTGCAGGTCTGATAAGATACAATTTGCCTACCCCTACTCTCATTACCTTGTGTTGCTATGTTAACAATGTAACGGAGTAGGAGCTGTATTGTCTTAAAAATGTGACTTCTTAATCATATATGCCCACTTTCTACTGTTTCATACTAGACTTATGTGTTTTCACTGTTCATTGCTTTCCGATGTTTCATGTTAGGCCCTTGTGTTCCACTAGTCTTATATAATACAGGCATGACGCGATAGAATGTTCCTACCTCTGCTCTCTCTATTTTTTGCTGATACGCTGACGCGTCACTGAGCTGGGTCTGCATTGATTGAAACTATGTGTTTACAATGTTCATTACATTCTGTCGTTTCATGCCAGACCTCTGAGTTCACCCTGTTTTTTATTTTACAGGCACAATAAGATAAAATGTCCTTAACCTCCATCTCCTCACTCTTTGTTGATATTTTAAAGTGTTCTTGAGAAGGGTCCGCATTGACTAAAATATGCAGCCTTTGATCATATGTAACCACATTCTATTGTTTTATGTTGGCATGTATGTGCAGATTGCTTATTGTATCCACTGCTTCCTATGGTTCCTGTGTTCATTTTAGCTCATTATGTTTGGTCACGCCCTCTATGGGGCCCACAGGTTTACATTTTCTTGCACCTTAGTTTACTATCTCATTGTCTAGTCACTCAGCTAGTGGAGTGGGGCTGGACCTTCCAGCTCCTCTCATTCATTTGCCCTTAGCTCCCCCCCCTATAGGTTAACCCACACCAGGGTTCCACCTAGGTGGACTATTTCCACCTGTGTTGTCAGTACATTTCCGCCTTACACTCTGACTAACCCCCTCCCCTCCCATCCCCTACATACCTCATTCCAAGACCTTAACCTAAGTCTCCCAGATCTCCCTACTGCCCACCCACTCCCCTGGGCTAGTAGTGGACCATGTCCCGATTACGAATATGCACACATAATTCCAGGGGCTTAAACTCTCCCTTCAAAAGGAGCCTACTCACTCATATGCTTAACCACCACAACCCCGATGTTGTGTTTCTGCAAGAAACGCACTGGATGTTAGACGCTCCCCATAGATTCCACTCTCGCTCATATACGACCATAGAATGCTCTTCATTTACAAAAAAAGCACGAGGGACTGCGGTCCTGATTCACAGGAGGGTAGCTTACGAGGAAATTGAGGTAATAAGAGACCCCCAGGCTAGATACACTATAGTAGTCTGCAAGCTTGATCACGCCACACACACCCTAGTTTCAGTATACCTTCCCAATACCCAACAACCTGCTTGCCTCAGAAAAATTCTGAGATTAATCGACCTACACAAACAGGGCAGGGTCATAATAGCGGGGGACTACAACATGATCTGGGACACTAAACTAGACCGCAAGACGTTATCCCCAACCAAGACCACCTCCCAACTAACTCTCCTCTCCACACGCTTTAAATCAATTATGTCTGAATTTGGATATTACGACATCTGGCGCTCATTACACGCTACAGACAGGGATTTCACCCACTTCTCCCAGGCACACAAAACCTATTCTAGGTTAGACCATATTTTCTGCTCGGCAACGACCCTGGACTCAGTACTCCAATCTAGTATCCCCCTCTGCTCATGGTCAGATCACGACCCAGTACTGGTGGACCTACACACCAGTGACCCTTGTCTTCATATAAGCAGGTGGTCCCTTCCGCGCAACATTCTAGCAGACATCCCCTTCAGGGAAGAGCTACGAAGAGATCTTATAGAACTTATTCAACTTAACGACAATGGTCAGACAACTGATGATACACTCTGGGGAGCTATTAAAGCGGTATCCAGAGGCTATATCATCCGCAAGCAAGCTCGCCTTAGGAAACTGGCTGGACTTTCCTTAGCCCAAGCCCACTGCAAACTTCGGCTGCTTGAATCCTCCAACAGAGCTAACGTCTCTGAAGTACTGACCTCTCAGATCTCAGCCGTACGTGCGCATATTAATCACCTAGAGTTGCGGCGCACCCAAGAAAACCTCACAAAACTTAAGCAGTTATTTTATTATAAAGGCAACAGGGCGACACTCTGTTAGCACACAAATTGCGTCAGCGGAATAGCTCTTCTCGCATACACCAAATCCTTCACAACAACAAGACCCATAAACTTCCCTCACAGATAGGGGACTGCTTCTCAGACTACTATTCTAAACTCTACAACCTTGAGGGCACTGAAGTTAAAGCCCCTGCCTCCACACAACAGATTAAAACATTTCTAGAGTCCCTAAATTTACCGTCCTTAACTACGGAACAACAAGAGTCTCTGTCCAACCCATTTACACAGCTGGAAATTAAGCAGGTCATCCAGCGCCTCAAATCTCTTAAGGCCCCCGGCCCAGATGGGTTCCCCGCACAGTTCTACAAAACTTATAGTCGAGAACTAATACCACTGCTCCTTAGGTTTTTTAATACTGCCAGGCAAGAGGGAAGTTTCAATCGAGAATTCTTGGAGGCTGAAATTATTATGATTCCCAAACCAAACAAGGACCCCTCCTACTGCCCCAACTATAGGCCCATCTCGCTTATAAACGTTGATATAAAAATCTATTCCAAACTTCTCGCTAATCGAATATGCAAACTTCTGCCTACCCTAGTCAACCCAGATCAAGTAGGATTTGTACATAATCGTGAGGGCCCGGATAACACTAGGCGCCTTATCAATATTGCTTGCGAATCGACAAGAATGAACAAGCCTTTCTCGGTTATCTCTCTGGATGCCGAGAAGGCTTTTGACAGGGTCAGATGGAGTTACCTGTGGGAGACTCTTGACGCCTTCAAATTTCCCTCTGACATATGCCTCGCGATCCAAGCTTTATACTCCAACCCCACGGCAACCGTCAGGGGGGTAGGGTTCCATTTGTCTTCATTCCCCATTTTTAATGGCACAAGGCAGGGTTGCCCACTTTCTCCGCTCCTGTTTGCGCTGGCAATCGAGCCTCTAGCGGAAACAATACGTACTGACAGGGACATTGTAGGAATTACACTTTCTGGCTCCAAACACAACATTGCATTGTTTGCAGATGATGTGACGGTGTTTTCTGCAGATCCGCTTCGCACAATCCCTAGACTTTTGAAGATACTTGAGGACTTTGGCTCCCTTTCCTTCTACAAGCTAAACACCCCCAAAACGGAAATTTACTTGTGGGGTTTTCCCCAAAAATATGTCACAGCCCTCCAAAGACAATTTGACTTCAAGTGGTCTAGCAAAGGGATTACTCACCTTGGAGTTCAAATCTCTAATGATTTGAAACAGATGGTTAAGGACAACTATTTACCCCTCTTAGCGGACCTAAGAGCGTTAAAACATGTTTGGGATCATAAGAACATCTCTTGGATGGGCCGTATAGCGTCCCTTAAGATGTCGTTCCTCCCTCGGCTCACCTATATATTTAGATGCCTTCCAATCAGAATACCCAATCACCTTTTGCTACAGTTTCAAAGTGAGTGTTCAAAATTTATTTGGCAAAACAAAACTCCTAGAATAGCTCACAAAATCCTGCAGTTCCCTGTCCAGCTTGGGGGTCTGGCTTCCCCATCCATAGTAAAGTACTATGAGGGAGCTATGCTTACGCACATCTCCCAGTGGGGAGTGCTCCACTCACAAGACAGGTGGAGAGACATTGAACAAGCCTCATTACCGTTTGATATATACCTAAAAGATCTAATCTGGACTCCGGTCCATAGCCGCAGAACCCTAAAGATACATAACTCTGTAGTTTTGGAATGCCTGGCAATCTGGGATAAGATCCGGCACCGTAAACTAATTGCGCCACACCCCTCCACGATCACCTCCATCCCAGGCCTCTTTACAGGTCTAGCAGAAACACACCCCAATACGTGGGCTAGGTTGGGTGTAAAACAAGTTTCAGACTTTTGGTCAGAGACTAATGTCGATGGATATCTCTCGCTGTCTAAGGACAGACCAGGCGAAGACATCCCACCCTACCTCCTATTCGAGTTCACCAGGATCAAGAGTTTCCTCTCTAGCTGGGGCTTTTTTCCCTCTGCTCCACGTCAGCTCACCCCATGGGAGTCTGTATGGAAAGGAGGACGTAGACTCCACAAACCTCTTTCGAGACATTATAGCCTGCTGGACGGTACTGTGCCCCCAGACTTGGCCCCGCACCTACGCAAGTGGGACACTATTCTTCACTCTCGAATCTCGGCTGATGCCTGGCAGGGGTCCCTCACCTTAACCAAAAAATCATTGCATTGTGTGACAATGTTCGAAACCTATTATAAAGTTATTTCCCAATGGTATCTGGTCCCCGCGCGGCTATCTAAGATGTTCCCGACATCTTCTCCGCAATGCTGGAGGGAATGTGGCTCCCACGGAAATATGCTTCACATATGGTGGGAATGTCCTAAGTTGACTCCCCTGTGGAACACCTGTTTCCGTACCCTGTCTGCCCTTGGGATTCAGCTACCAAAAAACCCTGCCACTGCACTCCTACACCTAAACCTACAGGCCCTTCCTAAACATCAGCAGATTCTCTGCGTTTATCTAATGTCATCGGTTAAAACCAATATCGCCAGGTACTGGAAAAAAACATCCCCCCCTCGTTGGCCTGATATTCTCAAAACAATGGCTTACTTACATGCTATGGAAAAGGACATATTCTATAGTTTGGACAGAAGTGACCTTTTTGAAATGGTTTGGACTGACTGGACAGACACACATGACTCCACATGGCTTCCCCAGGTTAGAGTTTAAGAATCCTTGTTACGTACGCCTCAGGCGATCCCCGGCAGTATTCCCCCCCCCTCCTCTCCCATCCTTACAGATGAACCCTCCCCCCCCCCCCCACCCTCTTACCCTTCTTTAACAGCTGTTTGGAAATGTACTGACCCTATCTTTGAAACTTGAATGTCTCAGTTGTAATTTTTCCATAATACTTTCTTCATGTTATGCACTGAAATTTGCAGGGGACCTGCGAGTCCCCATTTACTGTTATATATTGTTAAAAATCAATAAAAACTATTTGAAAAAAAAAAAAAATGTTTTACAAAAAAAATGCAAAAAGAAGATGCTTATTGCACTGTTGCACGCATACAATGATGTGTTTAACTCCTGCAAAAGTATTAAACACATACTGTAGTTAAAGTCAGCTCCAAAACAGCAATGCACTACTGGGAACTAGCGAAAAATATCTTGTGAACCAATCACTGCTAGTTCCCAGTAGAGTAAGATATTTACATATTTTTTTTAACAAAGGATATCAAGGGAACAAAATCAATTTGATGATAGAAGTGAATTTAAAAGTGTCTTAAAATGACTTGTTCTATCTCAGAAGTTTTCAAACCTGTCCTCAGACCTCCCTAACAGGCCAGATTTTCTAGACATCTGAACTAGGGTAATCCTGAAAATCTGGCCTGTTAGGGAGGCGTGAGGACTGGTTTAAAGGGATAGTCTAGTCAAAATTAAACTTTCATGATTCAGATAGAGCAGCAATTTTAAGCAACTTTCTAATTTACTCCCTATTATCAATTTGTCTTTGTTCTCTTGATATCTTTATTTGAAAAGCAAGAATGTAAGTTTAGAAGCCGGCCCATTTTTGGTTCAGCACCTGGATAGCGCTTGCTGTTTGGAGGCTACATTTAGACACCAATCAGAAAGCGCTACCCAGGTTCTGAACCAAAAATGGGCCGGCTTCTAAACTTACATTCTTGCTTTTTCAAATAAAGATACCAAGAGAATGAAGAACAATTTATAATAGGCGTAAATTAGAAAGTTTCTTAAAATTGATGCTCTATCTGAATCATGAAAGTTTAATTTGATTTTCTCTGCTAGAGAACTTTTCAGCCTGCAGCTTGATAAATTACAAATAGATGTGCAATGTTGAGTGCTTGTCACTATTTTAAACATTACATGTGCAGGGTTTAAAGGGACATTCCAGTCAAAATTTAAATGCACATAGATGATTTACATCTTTGAGTAGAAACATATTTGCAATATATGCCTATTGGCAAAAATGCTTCTAGTAAAAGTTATCACTGTTTAAGAGTTAATATTTGTCTCTGCACGTGCATGTGAAGCATAGCTAGATATTCTCAGTGCACCAGCATTTTATATACTGCAGCTGCTCAGAGCGCCAGTGGGGTTTGTATCATGTGCGCAATTAACAAACTGAGTCAAGCACCTTAGGCTCTCTGAGCAAGTGCTGTGTTTAAAATGCTGGTGCACGGTGCATACTTAAATTGATGGTAAATTCAAACGGTATACTAAGTGCCAGTTGATTTTTCAACTTGCTATAGTAATTTATATAAAACCATTACTTTCCTATGGTATCCGTTATCAGCCCCGACACAAAGACCATTTTTTTCTCTTTAGTGAAGTTTTTTCTTGGTCCAATCAAATCCATGGCATTTTGGCATATTTCAATACAAAAAAAGAAAGAAAAATTGATTTTGCGCATGCGTTAGCGACGTCATGCTTCTTGTCTGCTTTCATGACATTTTTGAAGAGACAGATGCCCACAGGTCATGTGATACAGAGAACAACCAAGTAGAAGGGGGCGGAGCTTCAGATGGAACGAACGGATCAGTACGTTTAAAATGTATTATACAAATAGATTATAAATAAAATTAAAAAGTTAGCGACTATTACAAACATGTATTGCTTAAGAAGACTAGATGGTCTGAAATACTATATTTTACCTTCACTTTAAATACACTTTTGAAACAGCTATAGATTTTTAAGATGCACTTTTGCTAATACATGTATATTACAAAAATGCTTCTATTGAAAACTGAAATGCATCCATGTGAATTACAATTTTGGTTGGAATGGCAGTATTTCACAGCTAGATGGCATTGGTTCATGTGTGTCATATACATAATTTTGTGCTCACGCCCGTGGAGTTACTTATGAGAGGGCACTGATTGGCTAAAATGCAAGTCTGTCAAAAGAACTGAAATAAGTGGGCAATCTGCAGAGGCTTAGATACAAGGTAATAACAGAGGTAAAAAGTGTATTAATAGATATATATAAAATCAATATAAATATTTGCATAGGAAATTAGCACATCTAGGCAAGATTCCCCGCTTGCTTTTTCCCAGAAATACTTCATATACAATGTTACCAATGCACAAGAACTTTTGGAGTAGACTGTCCCTTTAAACGTTATTTATGGACTCAGAAGATTTAATTTCATATCATTTTCACGTGTCTCAAAATATTCTTCTTTTTTATTTTTTTCAAGCATTTAAAAAGTAACAAAAAGTCATTACAGATAGAGAATATATATAGAGATAATTCAAATGTAACTTTTATTCAAGTCAATGAAAGGTTAAAAATAGAAATCAAATCAAAGGAAAATGCGTAAAGTCAGAAATTGGCCAACGCGTTTCTGTAGCAACCATATTCATAGCCTAACTACAGACATTACCCTACTTATAAAACAGTAAAACCAAAGTGATTGGCTGCCATGTAGAGAAATAATCAGCTTATTTTACTGAACACTTTATTGTAAAGTGTATCTCCTTCACATAAATCATATAAGTGAGCTCCCCTTAAAATTTAATTTTAAAGGGACATTCTGCCCAAAATGTAAATACACAGATAAATTACATCTTTGAGTAGAAACATATTTGCAATATACATGTATTAGCAGAAAAGCTTCTATTAAAAAGTAATCACTGTTTTAGTGTTAATATTTTTTTCTGCACGTGCATGTGAAGCATAGCTAGATATTCTCAGTGCACCAGCATGTTATATACTGCAGCTGCTCAGAGCACCAGTGGGGTTTGTATCATGTGAGCAAATAACAAATTGAGACATTACCAGATGGTACAAGCACCTTAGTCTCTCGGAGCAAGTGCTGTGTTTAAAATGCTTGTGCACACTTAAATACACTTTAGAATTAAATACACTTTCGAAACAGCTATAGCTTTTTAAGATGCATTTTTGCCAATACATGTTTATTAAAAAAATGCTCCTTTTCAAAACTGAAATGCATCCATATGGATTCCAATTTTAGCCGGAATGTCCCTTTAAAATAATCCATAAGGGGCCTGGTAATACTGACGAGGCATTTTATATAATCTGTGTGTGTTTGTCTTTGTGCAACTTTCTGTCACATTCAACAGCTTCCCAGACGGGCAGGGCATTAAAGGGATATAAAACAGTATGTTTCATTGTTGTAGTAAAAACAGCACTAATCAGTTATTCTTAACCCTTTGAGTGCTAAGCACATTTGAGGGTTTTTTAATTTTACATTGTTTTAAATATTTTTATTTTTTACTTTTTTTCTTTTCAGATCCCCAAGACTTATACCGTTGGAAAGGTTAGGCGATTACCTTTCCAACGGTGGGTCTTGGGGGTCTGTAGCTGCTTAAATGCCTGAGATACAGGCTTCTAAGCAGCATGCCCCCTTTCCCTATATTGTATATTTTAAATAAAGTTGCACGGTGACGTTATCACGTCATTACGCGTGACATCACCACGCAAAACGGGAAGCCCCGGCGATGCCTGTCACTCTACAGGCACGATCGCCGGGGTAGGAGCGGGTGGGAGCCCCCAGATCTCCCTCAATGTGGGAGAGTGCTAGCGACGGCTCTGAGCTGTCGTTAGCACCTGAGTGAGAAACTCTGTGACGGCTCAGAGCCGTCGTTAGCACTCAAGGGGTTAAAGGGACACTGAACCCAAATGTTTTCTTTTGTAATTCAGATAGAGCATAACATTTTAAGCAACTTTCTAATTTACTCCTATTATCAAATTTTCTTCATTCTCTTGGTATCTTTATTTGAAATGCAAGAATGTAAGTTTAGATGCCGGCCCATTTTTGGTGAACAACCTGGGTTGTCCGTGCTGATTGGTGGATAAATTCATCCACCAATAAAAAAGTGCTGTCCAGAGTTCTGAACGAAAAAAAAAAGCTTAGATGCCTCCTTTTTCAAATAAAGATAGCAAGAGAACGAAGAAAAATTGACAATAGGAGTAAATTTGAAAGTTGCTTAAAATTGCATGCTCCATCTGAATCACAAAAGAAAAAATTTGGGTTCAGTGTCCCTTTAATAGAAATCACTGCAATATTTGTTATTTATCATTTAAAAAGGATTTTACCCTTTATTTCTTTTTTTTTTTTTTACTTCATTTGTACAATGACCATTACTTCCTGTCAGGGGGCTGTGGTCACTACAGGAAGGCATATCTAGCTTGATGTCATTAATATTCTAGAGTAACATGAGCTGGCTTAGCATTCAGATAATGCTAGAGAAACAGTAAGTCTGTTTTGCTCATACTCTGAAGAGGCAGAATGCAGCCTCAGTTCGAAAGGTGTCAGCCCTCTTCTTTTTTGAGGGCACAGGGGCTACAATACAAAATTCTAAGTGTTAATTTTGCAAGAAAATCAGTAGGTTGTTTGCTTTTTTTTTTTTTTAAATAAAATTTGTTTATTTTAGGTTTACTTTGAATTAACATATTCATTATAACTATAGGAGCACTATTTAATAGATAAGATCTTCTGTTGTAAACAACATGACAGCAGACAAGAGCACATGTTTAATTTTTTATTTGAACAACAAAAAAATAAAACAAGTTTGCTATTTACAACATATTTTTTTTAAATTAAGAAAGTTTATAAAATAACAAAAAAATTATTTAACATTCTTTTCTATTTTTGTGGACGAGGATAAGCATAAATATTTTTTTTTGAATATTTTTCTTTAATAAATAATATTTAAGAGCCTGACCAGGGCATTTTTATAGACAAACAGCCACTTAATGTTCCTTCTTCTGGTACAAAGCTAAACAGAGTGCGGATGTAAAAAATAAATAAAAAAAAATCTATGATCTAATAAACTCGCATTTCGCCCTGCAGCATAAATCCATCTTTGCAATGTTTATGCAGACACCTCAGCTCCATTTACGCAGAGCAATTGAATGTACAAAGAAGAAATCTAGCGCCAATGTCTACAATCTACCAACTATCTTAATGTAGACCTCCTAACTAGGTCTGCATAATTCTTGAAAAAGGCTCTTAATAAAGCCGAAACGCGTTGACAGCAGCTGCTTGGGATCTATAGGATTATATGTATATATAGTAAACTCTTATTTAGGCATTGTATTTTTTTTAATTACAGTGTGCACTATGTGGATTTATTTTCTGTTATAGGCCACTGAAGTATCGCTGAATTTTCATTGGAACACTTAAGTATATTTTTATGAAGATAACAACTTTGGGATATTCAGATATAAAGAAGATATTTATTTATATACTGTATAAGAAGACTTTTTGAACACATTTGAGAATTTGGGATTAGTTTCTTTTGGACCTTTTATCACTGGGACTTATCCATATAATATATTTTGTATCACACACACGTTGATTTATTTTTAGACTACTGTCTTTGTCTGCACCATTATTAGTGCATCTGTAATTGTGTGTTGTATGTTAATATATGTGCATATATTATAGAATTAGGGACTTTATATTTTTACATTTTTGTCCTTCAAATTTGCATTTTATCCCTTACACCTTAGCTTTTTTTGGTGCTTTCCTTATATATTGTCTGACACAAAGAGCAATTATTAGCAATTAACCAACATTGTATAACCAACTGGTCCCACTGTAGGAGGGAGAAGTTTAGGACCATGTGCTGCAAGATGAATATACGTTTACTAGATGTCAGAAAATTGGGGTTCATATCCCTTTAAAGGTACACTCTAGTCAAAATTAAACTTTAATGATTCAGATAAGGGATGCCATTTTAAACAACTTTCCAATTTACCTTTATCATCAAATCTGTTTTGTTCTCTTGGTATTCTCAGTTGAAAGCTAAACCTAGGTAGGCTCGTATGCTCATTTCTAAGACCCATTTTGACATTTTTTCACAGTTAGACAGTGTTAGTTCATGTGTGCCATATAGATAACATTGTGCTCACTCCTGTGGAGTTATTTATGAGTCAGCACTGATTGGCTAAAATGCAAGTCTGTCAAAAGAACTGAGATAGGAAGCAGTCTGCAGAGGTTTAGATTCAAGGTAATCACAGAGGTAAAAAGTGTATTTATATAACTGTGTTGGTTATGCAGAACTGGGGAATGAGTAATAAAGGGATTATCTATCTTTTTAAACCATAAACATTTTCAAGTAGACTGTCCCTTTAAAGTGAAGGTGAATTTAGATGAATCGGTGCCTGGTTTTTAATAATCCTATTAAAAACAAGGGCACTTTAATTCATCAAAATTGACATTTCACTTGTTTTCTTCAAAAACCTACCTTTTAATCCTGACAGCCGCTGCAGCGCTTCCTCCGCCCGTCGCAAGCCCTCTTTGCGGGTCCAAAATTACGAATCCGGCTTCCTCCAATCACAGCGTTGCCTCAGGCCATGATTCCCCGGGGGAAAGCCGTGATTTGAGGAATACAGATTCATAATTTCTGACGTATGAAGAGGCTTCCGACGGCCGGGGGAAATCGCTGGAGCGGCTGTCAGGATTAAAAGGTAAGCTTTTGAAGAAAATGGGTGAAATGTCAATTTTGATGAATTAAAGTGCCCTTGTTTTTAATAATATTATTAAAAAACCGGACACCGATTCATCTAAATTGACTCACTTTTCTTCATAACTATCTTATCTACTGATAACAATTAGGGACAGATTATACATATACAATTATAGAAACTAAAGCTTTATACTTATATCTTACATATTTAAACCAGTGTTTCTTAACTCCAGTCCTCAGGACCCTTAACCCCTTAATGACGCAAGACGTACAGGGTACGTCTTACACAAACTGGTCTTTAAAGACCAGCGACGTACCCTGTACGACGTTGGGGTTGAAAGCGGCTGGAAGCGATCCAGCCACTTTCCGGTTATTGCAGTGACGCATCACTGCAATAACATTGTTCCCCATCCGATGCAGAGAGAGCCACTCTGTGGCCCTCTCTGCACCGGACATCGATGGCCACAATCGTTGGTGGGTGGGAGCAGACGTGGGAGGCGAGTGGGCGGCCCTCGATGGCTTACAGATGTGCAGAGGTGGGCAGGATCGTGGGCGGGGTTGCTGGGGGCGCGCACGGACGCACATGCGCGTGCACAGGGGAGGCGGGCGCGTGCACTGGGAGGGAGCGGGTGGGAACCATTACATTATGGAACAGTGTGTTTTACATTTAGAGGGAGAGAGGGGGAATACAAATTTAAAAAAAAGTTAATCTAAGTGATCTGGGAGGGGGTGGTGGTTTAGTCTTGGGGGGGGAAGCTACACTACAGAAAAGTGGGGGGAAAAAATAAAAAATATACATTTTTTTTGTAAACTGGGTACTGGCAGACAGCTGCCAGTACCCAAGATGGCTCCCAATAATGTAGAGGGGGAGGGTTTAGCGAGCTGTTTGGGGGGGGGGGATCCTACACATCAGCATATGTAAATATGCTAAAAAAAGAAATAATAAAAAAAAAGGATACCTTTTATTTTAGTAAGATGGCAGGGACAATAATTGTGGGGTGGGGGAGGGAAGAGAGCTGTTTGGGAGGGATCAGGGGGTCTGATTTGTCAGGTGGGAGGCTGATCTCTACACTAAAGCTAAAATTAACCCTGCAAGCTCCCTACAAGATCCCTAATTAACCCCTTCACTGCTAGCCATAATACACGTGTGATGTGCAGCGGCATTTAGCAGCCTTCTAATTACCAAAAAGCATTGCCAAAGCCATATATGTCTGCTATTTCTGAACAAAGGGGATCCCAGAGAAGCATTTACAACCATATGTGCCATAATTGCACAAGCTGTTTGTAAATAATTTCAGTGAGAAACCTAAAATTGCGAAAAAATTTACGTTTTTTTTAAAATTTGATCGCATTTGGTGGTGAAATGGTGGCATTAAATATACCAAAATGGGCCTAGATCAATACTTTGGGTTGTCTACTACACTACAGCTAAAATTAACTCTACAAGCTCCCTAATTAACCCCTTCACTGCTGGGCATAAAACACGTGTGGTGCGCAGTGGCATTTAGCAGCCTTCTAATTACCAAAAAGCAACACCAAAGCCATATAAGTCTGCTATTTCTGAACAAAGGGGATCCCAGAGAAGCATTTACACCCATTTATGCCATAATTGCACAAGTTGTTTGTTAATAATTTCTGTGAGAAACCTAAAGTTTGTGAAAAAGTTAACATTTTTTTTTATTTGATCGCATTTGACGGTGATATGGTGGCATGAAATATACCAAAATGGGCCTAGATCAATACTTTGGGATGTCTTCTAAAAAAAATGTCAAGGGATATTCAGGTAGTTCCAATGTAGCTAGCACTCATTTTGAAAAAAAGTGGTTTTGAAATAGCAAAGTGCTACTTGTATTTATTGCTCTATAACTTGCAAAAAAAAAGCAAATTACATGTAAACATTGGGTATTTCTAAACTCAGGACAAATTTTAGAAACTATTTAGCATGGTTGTTTTTTGGTGGTTGTAGATGTGTAACAGAGTTTGGGGGTCAAAGTTAGAAAAAGTGTGTTTTTTTCCATTTTTTCCTCATATTTTATAATATTTTTTTAGTAAATTATAAGACATGATGAAAATAATGGTATCTTTAGAAAGTCCATTTAATGGCAAGAAAAACGGTATATAATATGTGGGGGTACAGTAAATGAGTAAGAGGAAAATTACAGCTAAACACAAACACCGCAGAAATTTAAAAATAGCCCTGGTCCTTAAGGGAAAGAAATTGAAAAATGGCCTTGTCCTAGGGACATTATACACTCATTTTTTCTTTGCATAAATGTTTTGTAGATGATCTATTTATAAAGCCCATAAAGTTTTTTTTTAAAATAAATGTATAATTTTGCTTATTTTTAAATAACATTGCTCTGATTTTCAGACTCCTAACCAAGCCCCAAAGTTTTATGAGAATACCGTCAGCTACCTTCTCCAGCTTGCTCCTGTTTGTGTAAAGGGTCTTTTCATATGCAAAAGAAGGGGGAGGGGGGAGTGTCTTATTTCCCACTTGCAGTGGGCTTTCCAGCTGCCTTTTCAACAGAGCCAAACTGACAGCTTCTAAGTAAGTTTTTAAACAGTTTTATACTGGATTTTTATATCAGTATCTGTGCATCTTATTCTTTATAGTAGTGTCTATTACATGCAGATATATGAAAAGGAATGTATACTGTCCCTTTAAGGGGTTAAAGGGACACTGAACCCAATTTTTTTCTTTCATGATTCAGACAGAGCATGAAATTTTAAGCAACTTTCTAATTTACTAATATTATAAATTTTTCTTTGTTCTCTTTCTATTTTAATTTTAAAAGCAGGAATGTAAATATTAGCAGCCAGCCCAAGTTCAGCACCATGGATAGCGCTTGCTTATTGGAGGCTTACATTTACCCACCAATAAGCAAGCATAACCCAGGTTCTCAACCAAAAATAGGCTGGCTCCTATAAATCACATTCCTGATTTTTAAATAAAGATAGCAAGAGTACAAAGACAAAATGATAATATCAGTAAATTAGAAAGTTGCTTAAAATTGCTGCTCTATATGAATCATGAAAGTTTAATTTTGACTTGACTATCCCTTTAACTTCCTTAAACTCAGGAGGGAAATGTGACTGAGCCTGCATTGGCTGCTTAAAGTCCCTTTACAATGGGAAATGGATAAGAAGGAAATGATGAGGTAAACCGTTTTTTCTCATAGAGATGTTAATGTGATATTTTCTAGTCAGCTTTTTACAAAGATGCTACATTCAACAGTTAGGTAACATCAAATAAAAATAAATTGTTTCCTTTTTCACAAACTTTAGGGTTCTCACTGAAATTATTTACAAACAGCTTGTGCAATTATGGCACAAATGGTTGTAAATGCTTCTCTGGGATCCCCTTTGTTCATAAATAGCAGACATATGTGGCTTTGGTGTTGCTTTTGATAATTAGAAGGCCGCTAAATGCCGCTGTGCATCACACGTGTATTATGGCTAGCAGTGAAGGGGTTAATTAGGTAGCTTGTAGGGAGTTTGCAGGGTTAATTTTAGCTTTAGTGTAGAGATTAGCCTCCCACCTGAAACATCAGACCCCCTGATACCTCCCAAACAGCTTTCTTCCCTCCCCCACCCCACAATTGTTCCCGCCATCTTAAGTACTGGCAGAAAGTCTGCCAGTTCTAATATAAAAGGTATATTTGTTTTTGTTTTTAATAGCATATTTACATATGCTGCTGTATAGAATCCCCCCTTAGCCCCCAATATCATGGATCCCCCATCAAACAGTTCTCTAACCCTCCCCCTCTAGCCTAATGGGCGCCATCTTGGGTACTGGCAGCTGTCTGCCAGTACCCAGTTAAGTAAAAAAAAAAGATTCTTTAATTTTAAGCTACTTTCTGTAGTGTAGCTACCCCCCCTCCCAGAACCCTTCGATTACTTTATAAATAAAATTTCCCCCCACTTTTCTCCCAATGTAGGGTAGCAGTTCCCACCCGCTCCCGCCCCGTGCCCGCACGCCGCCCGCCCCCCGTGCACGTGTTCGTGCACGCCCCCGGGTACTCCCGCCTCCGATCCCGCCCCCTCCAAATGATCATGGGCCCATTGCAGGCCGCCCACCCGCCTCCCTGTTTCGCTCCCACCCACCAACGATGCTCCGGTGCAGAGAGGGCCACAGAGTGGCTCTCTCTGCATCAAAGGCTTGTAAAGGGGTATTGCAGGATGCCTCCATATCGAGACATCACTGCAATACCCTCAGAGCTGCTGGAAGCGATCGCAATCGCTTCCAGCACTCTGTTAGACAACTGACGTACCAGGTACGTCTATTGTCATTAACTACTTGTTAATGCATGACGTACCTGGTACGTCAGTTGTCATTAAGGGGTTAAAAGGGACCGTCTACTCCAGAGTTTGTATTGTTTAAAAAGATAGATAATCCTTTTATTATCCATTCCCCAGTTTTGCATAACCAACACGGTTATATTAATATACTTTTTACCTCTGTGATTAACTTGTATCTAAGCCTCTGCAGACTGCCCCCTTATCTCAGTTCTTTTAACAGACTTGCATTTTAGCCAATCAGTGCCCTCTCATAAGTAACTCCACGTGAGTGAGCACAATCTTATTTATATGGCACACATTAACTAATGCCCTCTAGCTGTGAAAACCTGTCAAATGCACTCAGATAACAGGTGGCCTTCAAGAGCTTAGAAATTAGCATATAAGCCTACCAATGTTTAGCTTTCAACTAAGAATACCAATAAAACAAAACAAATTTGATGATAAAAGTAAATTGGAAAGTTTTTTTTAAAATTGCATGTCCTATTTGAATCATGAAAGTTTAATTTAGGCTAGACTGTCCCTTTGACAGTTCTCAATCACTCCACTTCATCCTGCTGTATACCACAATTATGCACCCTTGATAGTATCTAATTTGGTCTCTACATCAAATATGTGGGAGGCACTAGACTGTGTGGGATCCAGTCCATCTGTATAGTCCATGCCTACAATTTCACACCCAGGAAGCACTTCCTCTAGGAGGATCCGCACCAAGCCTTTGTTGCTTACAGAAGGGAGGTTGGATACATCCAGGTGTTTCAGTTTTCTGTGAAAAAAAAAGAAAAAGATGAGAACAAACGTCTGAGCTGAGTGAGATGAAATTCAAGTTTAAAACAAGATACAGAAATGTGAAGAGATCAGATTTTGAGGGAAGCATTTTTTGTAGAGAGAGGTTGGCTAGAAGCCACTTACTGTAGATGGTGCAGGGTAGCGAGACCCCGCTCTGTGACTTGCGGGCAGCCGGCCAGCGACAGGACCTCCAGTGAATCCTTAAATACTTGCAGACGGCTCAGTGCCCAGTCATCTAGATGAGGACAAGCTCTGAGGTTCAGTTCTTGTAACTCCTTCAGGGACACTACCAAAGGGAAGGAGTCATTGGAACACACAACCACCAAAATATACAACTCCCACAAACTATTCAATAAAAATCCAGCAATAAATAATAACTCCAGAAATAGATACTCACAAGGTGACCAAACTCTACTGTACATTAAAATGGGCTATGCACATAGTGGTAGCTCTCTCTCACCTATGTTATCTAAGCCCTGATAGGCGATTCGGGAGCCACTGAGGTCAACGCATTCCAATGGCACATCCTTATGCTGCAAGAAGTCCCAGCTAAATCGGCCACGACTGTTCGGACGGTACCAGCTTTCTTGTCCTTGAAATCTAACAGGGAGAAATGGAGAGCTAAGAACACATGCTTAAAAGGGACACTGAACCCAATTTTTTCTTTCTTGATTCAGATAGAGCATGCAATTTTAAGCAACTTTCTAATTTACTCCTATTATCAAAGTTTCTTCATTCTCTTGGTATCTTTATTTGAAATGCAAGAATGTAAGTTTAGATGCCGGACCATTTTTGGTGAACAACCTGGGTTGTTCTTGCTGATTGGTGGATAAATTCATCCACCAATGAACAAATGCTTTCCAGGGTACTGAACCAAACAAATAGCTTAGATGCATTCTATTTCAAATAAAGATAGCAAGAGAACGAAGAAAAAATGATAATAGGAGTAAATTAGAAAGTTGCTTAAAATTGCATGCTCTATCTGAATCACAAATGAAAAAATTTGCGTTCAGTGTCCCTTTAAGCGCACAAAATATTTTTTTTAAAAAAAAACATGTTGGTTAGGAACAACAGTGTTTTTGCTAAGAAATGTTTATATATATATATACACACACACACACACACATTATACACACACATTTTCTGAGTCCCTAGCTCCTACTGAGCATGTGCAAGAATTCACAGAATATACATATATGCATTTTTGATTGGCTGATGGCTGTCACATGATATAGGAGTGGAAATAGACATAACTTTGAAACTTAAAGTGCAGACTAAGAACTATTGCATTGTCTTGTTATCCTGCATTTGTTGATTATACAAATCTTCTGTGTTTACTGGTCCTTTAAAGGGCAATTATAGCCAAAAAAAATGAAATGCTCTAATCCATTACAACATTTAACTTTGATCCTATTGCAGAGGTAGAAATACTACTTGGGACTCTCAGAGCACTGCTGGTCCAGATCGGAAAACGCTGGTGATTTAATCAGCAGCGCTAGTTCTCCATCTGAGTCGCTTGACTAGCGCTGCTGATTGGATCAACCACGCTTTTCACTCGGGACCAGTAATAGTCTGCGACTCCAAAAAGGTATTTCTACTGTGAGTTTAACCCCTTTGTGATGGTCTTAAAATTACATGCTCTAACAGATTAGGCCGTGTAATTTTTTTATTTTAAACTAGAATGGCCCTTTAATTTTATTCTACAAAGCTTTCAATGTAAAAGAAGGAAGAGAGAAAGGAAAGGATGCCTGCTCAAACAATACAAACATATTTTGCCACCCGAAATGTTTCCTTAATGATTCAGATAGAACATACAATTGTAAACAACTTTCCAATTTACTTCCATTATCTATTTTGCTTAGTTCGCTTGGTATCCATTGTTTAAAAGTATACCTAGGTAGGCTTAGGAGCTGGAAGCTAGCTGCTGATTGGTGGCTTCACATATTTGCCTGTTCTCATTGGTTTACCAATGTTTTCAATTAGCTCCCAGTATTGCATTGCTAATCCTTCAACAAAGAATAACAAGAGAATAAAGCAAAATTGACAATAGAAGTAAATTGGATAGTTGTTTAAAAATACGTGCTCTATCTGAATAATGAAAGAAATGTTTGTGTTTAATGTCCCTTTAAGTTTACTTATTTTATTTTCACACCCTTGCCAAATATTATTTTCTGTTATTAAGAATTTTAGAATAGGATTAAATACTTCGTTTTTTTCTGTTGTATACTACCCACCCCCCAAATAATGATTTAATGGATAAAAATAAAGAAATTCTAGCGTTATACTTCGCTTCAATATCTGCCATGAGATAAATACCTTACACTTCCTCTCTGTGATAGAGTGTAAAAAGCAGCCGCCACATAATGCCCATACAGATTTTGTGTGTACGTGTATTGTCTGAAACAAAGAAAAGACATTATTGGTAAACTTTTATTCTCTATGCGTTATTACTCCATGACACGTCATGCAACTGCTTGTAAGTATACAGAGGTTAGCCTCCAACGTGTACGCCAGTGCGCCTGCAGGTGTAAGTATATAGCAGTTACCCTGTGATTTTTATGCTGGTGTGACTGCAGGTGTAAGTATATAGCAGTTACTCTGTGTCATGTACACCAGTGCGCCTGCAGGTGTAAGTATATAGCAGTTACTCTGTGTCATGTACACCAGGCCGACTGCAGGTGTAAGTATATAGCAGTTACTCTGTGTCATGTACGCCAGTGCGCCTGCAGGTGTAAGTATATAGCAGTTACTCTGTGTCATGTACGCCAGGCCGACTGCAGGTGTAAGTATATAGCAGTTACTCTGTGTCATGTACGCCATTGCGACTGCAGGTTTAAGTATATAGCAGTTACCCTGTGTCATGTACGCCAGGCCGACTGCAGGTGTAAGTATATAGCAGTTACCCTGTGTCATGTACGCCAGGCCGACTGCAGGTGTAAGTATATAGCAGTTACCCTGTGATTTTTATGCTGGTGTGACTGCAGGTGTAAGTATATAGCAGTTACTCTGTGTCATATACGCCAGGCCGACTGCAGGTGTAAGTATATAGCAGTTACTCTGTGTCATGTACGCCAGGCTGACTGCAGGTGTAAGTATATAGCAGTTACTCTGTGTCATGTACGCCAGGCCGACTGCAGGTGTAAGTATATAGCAGTTACTCTGTGTCATGTACGCCAGGCTGACTGCAGGTGTAAGTATATAGCAGTTACTCTGTGTCATGTACGCCAGGCTGACTGCAGGTGTAAGTATATAGCAGTTACTCTGTGTCATGTACGCCAGGCCGACTGCAGGTGTAAGTATATAGCAGTTACCCTGTGATTTTTATGCTGGTGTGACTGCAGGTGTAAGTATATAGCAGTTACCCTGTGATTTTCACGCCAGTGCGACTGCAGATATAAGTATATAGCAGTTACCCTGTGACTTGTACGCTGGTGCGACTGCAGGTGTTAGTATATAGCAGTTACCCTGTGACTTGTACGCTGGTGCGACTGCAGGTGTTAGTATATAGCAGTTACCCTGTGACTTGCACACCAGTGCGACTGCAGGTGTAAGTATATAGCAGTTACCCTGTGACTTGTACACCAGTGCAACTGCAGGTGTAAGTATATAGCAGTTACTCTGTGTCATGTACGCCAGACGGCTGCAGGTGTAAGTATATAGCAGTTACTTTGTGACTTGTACACCAGTGCAACTGCAGGTGTAAGTATATAGCAGTTACTCTGTGTCATGTACGCCAGGCTGACTGCAGGTGTAAGTATATAGCAGTTACTCTGTGTCATGTACGCCAGGCCGACTGCAGGTGTAAGTATATAGCAGTTACCCTGTGATTTTTATGCTGGTGTGACTGCAGGTGTAAGTATATAGCAGTTACCCTGTGACTTGTACGCTGGTGCGACTGCAGGTGTTAGTATATAGCAGTTACCCTGTGACTTGCACACCAGTGCGACTGCAGGTGTAAGTATATAGCAGTTACCCTGTGACTTGTACACCAGTGCAACTGCAGGTGTAAGTATATAGCAGTTACTCTGTGTCATGTACGCCAGACGGCTGCAGGTGTAAGTATATAGCAGTTACTTTGTGACTTGTACACCAGTGCAACTGCAGGTGTAAGTATATAGCAGTTACTCTGTGACTTGTACGCCAGTGCGACTGCAGGTGTAAGTATATAGCAGTTACCCTGTGACTTGCACACCAGTGCGACTGCAAGTGTAAGTATATAGCAGTTACTCTGTGTCATGTACGCCAGTGCGACTGCAGGTGTAAGTATATAGCAGTTACCCTGTGACATGCACACCAGTGCAACTGCAGATGTTAGTATATAGCAGTTACTCTGTGACTTGTACGCCAGTGCGACTGCAGGTGTAAGTATATAGCAGTTACCCTGTGACTTGCACACCAGTGCGACTGCAAGTGTAAGTATATAGCAGTTACTCTGTGTCATGTACGCCAGTGCGACTGCAGGTGTAAGTATATAGCAGTTACCCTGTGACATGCACACCAGTGCAACTGCAGATGTTAGTATATAGCAGTTACTCTGTGACTTGTACGCCAGTGTAACTGCAGGTGTAAGTATATAACAATTACCCTGTGTTGACTATGTCTATTAGACTTCCCTATAGTAAAATAGTTACCTGTGACTCATATACTTGTCTGACTGAACATATCTAAATATTGCAACTATCCTATTAAACATATGCCTGTGTTTCTGCATGTTGTGGCTATTCTGCATACAGCCGTTTATATCTGTATATTGCAGTTATCTGTATGTATATTGTGCTTACCATGTAACATACAAGCCTATGTGACTGTATGGGTAAGTATAGCAGAACTATAACACAAGATGATTATGATACATACACATTTTTCCTACGCAGGTTCCAGTATTTCAAGTTCATTCTCCAGTTTAGCATGGCCTCAATGTCATAGAATTGATTGTACAGAAATTGCATGAACCCATTTTTCGAGGAGGAGTCTGGTGGAGAAGAGATTGACGAAAAGCTGCGGAGACTGAGCCGGGAGATTCCCCAGCACAGGCTGAAAGGGACTTTCAAACATTGCAGCTGCTGAAACTAAACAAACAAATCAAAATACATCAGATTAACAAATGATTGAGTCAGAAGTTGTTATTGTAATTTACTGTTAAGGTAGTTTTAAACTAAATATATTAAAAGGGAGTCTACTTGAAAATGTTTATTATTTAAAAAGATAGATAATCCCTTTATTACCCATTTTATTTTTTATTAACCCCTTAAAGGCAGGGCTTGACAAACCCAGGCACCAGGGAGCCACTGGCTCTTAGGATTTTACCCCTCACTCCTAACTTTCTGGGCTATTCTTCATATATTTAAATAAAAATACCACTGTCTGGCTCCCAAATTTTAAACAGGTTTGCCGAACACTGCCTTACGGACCTTTCTTTGGGGATTGCATTTTTAATAGTGTGGTTCCTGCCACCAGTGGTGAGACTGCACTATTTCTGGTGGCCAGCAGGAGAGGATATAATAGCGAGGTTCTGGGGACCCACGCTATTATAACTAAGAAATCCCTAAACGTCCAGCGACGTACAGAGTACGTTGGGGTTGTTAAGGGGTTAATATACGTTGTACCTCTGTGATTACCTTGTATCTAAGCCTCTGCAGGCTGCCCCCTTATCTCAGTGATTTTTACAAACTTTAATTTTAGTCAATCAGTGCTCGTTCCTGCATAACCATTATCATTCTCTACAGGAGTGAGCAGTATGTTATTTATATGGCACACGTTTACTCTTTGTTCTTTATTCAATTTTTAAAGGAACACAAAAAGTCAGTAAAGTCAAAATTAAAATGTCATTATTCAGACAATGAGCGCATACAATTTGCTTTGTTCACTTGATAGCCTTTGTTGAAGGATAAACGTAGGTATGCTCAGGAGCAGCACTACTGGGAGATAGCTGGTAATTGGTGGTGGCACATATAAGCCTTTTGTCATTGGCTCACATAATATCTTCTCAGCAAATATTCGTCTTCAGTGGTCTCTCCCCCCCCAGACTTCACCTTGACTAAAAATCCTGCAATATCTCATAGTAGTGCACTTCCGCTCCAAAGCTTAGCTAGTTATGCTTTTCAACAAGGGATACCAAGAGAATAAAGTAAATTTAGAGGTAAAGAAAAAAAAAAGAAGAAGGTGTTACAATACCCTATTATTGCATTCATTTGTTCTGGTAACTACCTGTTTAACCCTACCTGTTTTATTACTAAGAATAATAAAATGCTGTAACATGTCCCTTTAAAATATTTTGAGATTTATAGACCTACTGAATTGTTATTAAAGGGACAGTCTACTCCAGAACTGTTATTGTTTTAAAAGATAGATAATCCCTTTATTATGAAACTAGGAAAACTGCGGCAATCCAAGGTTAAAAAATACACTTTATTAAAGCAAATTAAAAATATCCATGCACATGAAAGAACACTTCCATTTACATCTCTTACACGTTTTGCGCCTCTCACAGGCACTTACTCATAGATGACGACAGCAGCTAAAGATGAGCATTTTAAACACACACTCAACCAATCACAAGCAATGTATATAAAATTTAAAAACGTGCTAAACATTAAAAAAAAATGCTGCAAATAATGGACTGATACGAATTTGTAAAACAAGTCACCAATCGCATAAACACAGAATCAATGTAAAATTTCAATGTCAGATTTCATATGTCACAGATGCCTGAATATTTCATTATGAATAAAAGATGACAATACAGAAAAATGTGAATGCAAAAATACACATTGTGCAAACTATATCCAAATCAAGCTTACTTGTCAATCGACAAAGTAGCTCATACCCCACTCCCAGTTAAAAGGGACACTCAAGTCAAAATTAAACTTTCATGATTCAGATAGAGCTGTAATTTTAACCCTTTCCGGTGCAATGTCAGAATATATTTGACAAAGGGTTTTACCGCTTGCAGTCCAATGTCGGATATATTCCAACATGACTTTGCCACTGGGGATATCTGGCATCCTGATTGGAAGGTGTGTACACACCCACGACAGCTCTACAGCCCATATGGGACGCTTCTGGATATCTTGCATCCTGATTAGGTGTGTACACACCCACGAGAGCTCTACAGCGCATATGGGACGCTTCTGGATATCTGGCATCCTGATTAGAAGGTGTGTACACACCCACGACAGCTCTACAGCGCATATGGGACGCTTCTGGATATCTGGCATCCTGATTAGAAGGTGTGTACACACCCACGACAGCTCTACAGCCAATATGGGATGCTTCTGGATATCTGGCATCCTGATTAGAAGGTGTGTACACACCCACGAGAGCTCTACAGCCCATATGGGACGCTTCTGGATATCTGGAATCCTGATTAGAAGGTGTGTACACACCCACGAGAGCTCTACAGCCCATATGGGACGCTTCTGGATATCTGGCATCCTGATTAGAAGGTGTGTACACACCCACGAGAGCTCTACAGCCCATATGGGACGCTTCTGGATATCTGGCATCCTGATTAGAAGGTGTGTACACACCCACGAGAGCTCTACAGCCCATATGGGACGCTTCTGGATATCTGGCATCCTGATTAGAAGGTGTGTACACACCCACGAGAGCTCTACAGCCCATATGGGACGCTTCTGGATATCTGGCATCCTGATTAGAAGGTGTGTACACACCCACGAGAGCTCTACAGTCCATATGGGACGCTTCTGGATATCTGGCATCCTGATTAGAAGGAGTGTACACACCCACGAGAGCTCTACAGCCCATATGGGACGCTTCTGGATATCTTGCATCCTGATTAGAAGGTGTGTACACACCCACGAGAGCTCTACAGCCCATATGGGACGCTTCTGGATATGAGACACGGTTCTCATTGGGGAAGAGCTGACTGCTGCACAGAAGTCCCTGCCCTGATTCATTTCCCCACACTTAATACGCCCCTTGGTTGCAGATACTGAACTGAATTCCGCTGGCATTACAGCAATCTGCAAGGGTGTGCACTTCTGGAACCAATACCGCATATATTTCCCCCCCCCCCCCCAGAAAATAAAATAAGACCTGCTGGCGCAATAAAGCTAAAATGTATAGGACCGGAAAGGGTTAAACAACTTTCCAATTTACTTTCATTAACAAAATGTGCACAGTCTTTTTATATTTACACTTTTTGAGTCATCAGTTCCTACTGAGCATGTGCAAGAATTCACTAAATATACGTATATGCATTTGTGATTGGCTGATGGCTGTCACATGATACAGAAGGAGTGGAAATAGACAGAACTGTAATATGTCAGAAAAAAAATGTACTATTCATTTGAAGTTCAGACTAAGTGCTATTGCATTGTCTTTTTTTTTTATTTTTATCATGCATGTGTATATTATGCAAATCTACTGAATTGACCGGTCCTTTAATACCCTGAGAACTTTTTGTTTTCAACTTGTAAATCCAAGAGTTCACTTTTGGAAAGAATCTTATACAAATTTCCTCCTCTAGGTGGTAGTATAGCCATATATATAACAAACTTGGGCCTAGATTTGGAGTTCAGCGGTAGCCGTCAAAACCAGCGTTAGAGGCTCCTAACGCTGGTTTTGGGCGCCCGCTGGTATTTGGAGTCAGTGATTAAAGGGTCTAACGCTCACTTTTCAGCCGCGACTTTTCCATACCGCAGATCCCCCTACGCCATTTGCGTAGCCTATCTTTTCAATGGGATCTTTCTAACGCTGGTATTTAGAGTCGTTTCTGAAGTGAGCGTTAGAGCTCTAACGACAAGATTCCAGCCGCCTGAAAATAGCAGGAGTTAAGAGCTTTCTGGCTAATGCCGGTTCATAAAGCTCTTAACTACTGTACCCTAAAGTACACTAACACCCATAAACTACCTATGTACCCCTAAACCGAGCTCCCCCCACATCGCCGCCACTCGATTAAAATTTTTAACCCCTAATCTGCCGACCGCCACCTACGTTATACTTATGTACCCCTAATCTGCTACCCCTAACACCGCCGACCCCTGTATTACATTTATTAACCCCTAACCTGCCCCCCACAACATCGCCGCCAGCTACTTAAAATAATTAACCCATAATCTTCCGACCGCAAAGCGCCGCCACCTACGTTATCCCTATGTACCCCTAATCTGCTACCCCTAACACCGCCGACCCCTATATTATATTTATTAACCCCTAACCTGCCCCCCACAACATCGCCGCCAGCTACTTAAAATAATTAACCCCTAATCTTCCGACCGCAAAGCGCCGCCACCTACATTATCCCTATGTACCCCTAATCTGCTACCCCTAACACCGCCGACCCCTATATTATATTTATTAACCCCTAACCTGCCCCCCACAACATCGCCGCCAGCTACTTAAAATAATTAACCCCTAATCTTCCGACCGCAAAGCGCCGCCACCTACGTTATCCCTATGTACCCCTAATCTGCTACCCCTAACACCGCCGACCCCTATATTATATTTATTAACCCCTAACCTGCCCCCCACAACATCGCCGCCAGCTACTTAAAATAATTAACCCCTAATCTTCCGACCGCAAAGCGCCGCCACCTACGTTATCCCTATGTACCCCTAATCTGCTACCCCTAACACCGCCGACCCCTATATTATATTTATTAACCCCTAATCTGCCCCCCACAACGTCGCCGACACCTGCCTACACTTATTAACTCCTAATCTGCCGAGCGGACCTGAGCGCTACTATAATAAAGTTATTAACCCCTAATCCGCCTCACTAACCCTATCATAAATAGTATTAACCCCTAATCTGCCCTCCCTAACATCGCCGACACCTACCTTCAATTATTAACCCCTAATCTTCCGATCGGAGCTCACCGCTATTCTAATAAATGTATTAACCCCTAAAGCTAAGTCTAACCCTAACACTAACACCCCCCTAAGTTAAATATAATTTACATCTAACGAAATTAATTAACTCTTATTAAATAACTTATTCCTATTTAAAGCTAAATACTTACCTGTAAAATACATCCTAATATAGCTACAATATAAATTATAATGATATTATAGCTATTTTAGGATTAATATTTATTTTACAGGCAACTTTGTAATTATTTTAACCAGGTACAATAGCTATTAAATAGTTAAGAACTATTTAATAGTTACCTAGTTAAAATAATAACAAATTTACCTGTAAAATAAATCCTAACCTAAGATATAATTAAACCTAACACTACCCTATCAATAAATAAATTAAATAAACTACCTACAATTACCTACAATTAACCTAACACTACACTATCAATAAATTAATTAAACACAATTCCTACAAATAAATACAATTAAATAAACTAGCTAAAGTACAAAAAATAAAAAAGAACTAAGTTACAGAAAATAAAAAAATATTTACAAACATAAGAAAAATATTACAACAATTTTAAACTAATTACACCTACTCTAAGCCCCCTAATAAAACAACAAAGCCCCCCAAAATAAAAAATTCCCTACCCTATTCTAAATTAAAAAAGTTACAAGCTCTTTTACCTTACCAGCCCTGAACAGGGCCCTTTGCGGGGCATGCCCCAAGAATTTCAGCTCTTTTGCCTGTAAAAAAAAACATACAATACCCCCCCCCCAACATTACAACCCACCACCCACATACCCCTAATCTAACCCAAACCCCCCTTAAATAAACCTAACACTAATCCCCTGAAGATCTTCCTACCTTGTCTTCACCATCCAGGTATCACCGATCCGTCCTGGCTCCAAGATCTTCATCCAACCCAAGCGGGGGTTGGCGATCCATAATCCGGTGCTGAAGAGGTCCAGAAGAGGCTCCAAAGTCTTCCTCCTATCCGGCAAGAAGAGGACATCCGGACCGGCAAACATCTTCTCCAAGCGGCATCTTCGATCTTCTTCCATCCGGAGCGAAGTGGCAGGATCCTGAAGACCTCCAGCGCGGAACATCCATCCGGACCGACGACTGAACGACGAATGACTGTTCCTTTAAGGGACGTCATCCAAGATGGCGTCCCTCGAATTCCGATTGGCTGATAGGATTCTATCAGCCAATCGGAATTAAGGTAGGAATTTTCTGATTGGCTGATGGAATCAGCCAATCAGAATCTAGTTCAATCCGATTGGCCGATCCAATCAGCCAATCAGATTGAGCTCGCATTCTATTGGCTGATCGGAACAGCCAATAGAATGCGAGCTCAATCTGATTGGCTGATTGGATCAGCCAATAGGATTGAACTTGATTCTGATTGGCTGATTCCATCAGCCAATCAGAAAATTCCTACCTTAATTCCGATTGGCTGATAGAATCCTATCAGCCAATCGGAATTCGAGGGACGCCATCTTGGATGACGTCCCTTAAAGGAACAGTCATTCGTCGTTCAGTCGTCGGTCCGGATGGATGTTCCGCGCTGGAGGTCTTCAGGATCCTGCCACTTCGCTCCGGATGGAAGAAGATCGAAGATGCCGCTTGGAGAAGATGTTTGCCGGTCCGGATGTCCTCTTCTTGCCGGATAGGAGGAAGACTTTGGAGCCTCTTCTGGACCTCTTCAGCACCGGATTATGGATCGCCAACCCCCGCTTGGGTTGGATGAAGATCTTGGAGCCAGGACGGATCGGTGATACCTGGATGGTGAAGACAAGGTAGGAAGATCTTCAGGGGATTAGTGTTAGGTTTATTTAAGGGGGGTTTGGGTTAGATTAGGGGTATGTGGGTGGTGGGTTGTAATGTTGGGGGGGGGGGTATTGTATGTTTTTTTTTCAGGCAAAAGAGCTGAAATTCTTGGGGCATGCCCCGCAAAGGGCCCTGTTCAGGGCTGGTAAGGTAAAAGAGCTTGTAACTTTTTTAATTTAGAATAGGGTAGGGAATTTTTTATTTTGGGGGGCTTTGTTATTTTATTAGGGGGCTTAGAGTAGGTGTAATTAGTTTAAAATTGTTGTAATATTTTTCTTATGTTTGTAAATATTTTTTTATTTTCTGTAACTTAGTTCTTTTTTATTTTTTGTACTTTAGCTAGTTTATTTAATTGTATTTATTTGTAGGAATTGTGTTTAATTAATTTATTGATAGTGTAGTGTTAGGTTAATTGTAGGTAGTTTATTTAATTATTTTATTGATAGGGTAGTGTTAGGTTTAATTATATCTTAGGTTAGGATTTATTTTACAGGTAAATTTGTTATTATTTTAACTAGGTAACTATTAAATAGTTCTTAACTATTTAATAGCTATTGTACCTGGTTAAAATAATTACAAAGTTGCCTGTAAAATAAATATTAATCCTAAAATAGCTATAATATCATTATAATTTATATTGTAGCTATATTAGGATTTATTTTACAGGTAAGTATTTAGCTTTAAATAGGAATCATTTATTTAATAAGAGTTAATTTATTTCGTTAGATAAAAATTATATTTAACTTAGGGGGGTGTTAGTGTTAGACTTAGCTTTAGGGGTTAATCCATTTATTAGAATAGCGGTGAGCTCCGATCGGAAGATTAGGGGTTAATAATTGAAGGTAGGTGTCGGCGATGTTAGGGAGGGCAGATTAGGGGTTAATACTATTTATGATAGGGTTAGTGAGGCGGATTAGGGGTTAATAACTTTATTATAGTAGCGCTCAGGTCCGCTCGGCAGATTAGGGGTTAATAAGTGTAGGCAGGTGTCGGCGACGTTGAGGGGGGCAGATTAGGGGTTAATAAATATAATATAGGGGTCGGCGGTGTTAGGGGCAGCAGATTAGGGGTACATAGGGATAATGTAGGTAGCGGCGGTTTACGGAGCGGCAGATTAGGGGTTAAAAAAATATGCAGGGGTCAGCGATAGCGGGGGCGGCAGATTAGGGGTTAATAAGTGTAAGGTTAGGGGTGTTTAGACTCGGGGTACATGTTAGAGTGTTAGGTGCAGACGTAGGAAGTGTTTCCCCATAGGAAACAATGGGGCTGCGTTAGGAGCTGAACGCTGCTTTTTTGCAGGTGTTAGGTTTTTTTTCAGCTCAAACAGCCCCATTGTTTCCTATGGGGGAATCGTGCACGAGCACGTTTTTGAGGCCGGCCGCGTCCGTAAGCAACTCTGGTATCGAGAGTTGCATTTGCGGTAAAAATGCTCTACGCTCCTTTTTTGGAGCCTAACGCAGCATTTGTTTGAACTCTCGATACCAGAGTTAAATTTATGGTGCGGCCAGAAAAAAGCCTGCGGAGCGTTAACAGCCCTTTTACCGCCGAACTCCAAATCTAGGCCTTGGAAAATTAGTAAAGTAAAATACTGTATATTGGTGACTAATTAACCAATGCAAAGGAGTTACTGAAATAATGAAATGCTCTATTAAATTACATAATTTTATTAATGCAATCAGCATGCCCAATTTAAAGGTATAGAAAGGTAAAAATGCACGTGGGTGCATTTCAATTTTAAATAAAAGCATTTTTTTTTTGTAATACACTTCCATTATTATTATTGGTTATTTGTAAATTTGCAAAAATGCTTTCAATAAAACTGATTACAGGTTTTTTTTACCACAGCAGCATACGAACATATGCTGTGAGGGTCTGTGCATCACTTTTGAAACACTACAACTTCTCATAGTCAGCAGAGGCTTGTATGACACAAATGAGGCCTTCGCAGGAACAATACACACTACAACCAGCTGTCTGAGCTTGAATACTGGTGCACGGTCCCTCACAGCATATGTGCATATGCCACTTAAAGGGACATTATACACTAGATTTTTCTTTGCATAAATGTTTTGTAGATGATCCATTTATATAGCCTATACAGTTTTTTTTTATTTTTTGTATAGTTTTGGTTATTTTTTTGATAACATTTCACTGATTTTTCAGACTCCTAACCAAGCCCCAAAGTTTTAGGAGAATACTGAGATATACCTGCTCCTGTTTGTGTAAAGAGTCTTTTCATATGCAGAGGAAGGGTCTGTTCTGTTTTTGCACTTGCAGTGGGTGTTCCAACAATTTTTTTTTAACAGTGCTAAACTGGGAGCTTCTAAGTAAGTTTTTAAACAGTTTTATACTGGAATTTTAGATCAGTATCTGTGCATATTCTTCTTTATAGTAGTGTATATTACATGCAGTAAAATGAAAATTGGTGTATACTATCCCTTTAAACACAGTACGCTTCTTTTTGGATAAATGGGAACCATATAAAATAACAATGAAAGAAGAAATACAAAAAAAAAAAAAAAGTGTGATTCAACAAGCTGGAGAAAATAGGGGGAAAAGGGTCACATACATAGTCACTATAAGAAATAGAGAAGTAGTTATCTTAAGATAGAAGAAAAATATCTCTATAGGGAAAGACGGTAATTAACAATAATCTGTATTTAATTTCACTATTTATAACTGTATTAATGGCTATGTATCAATATTATGAAGGTGTCTGTTTTTTTATTCTTTTTTGTACTTTGTTCCTCTTTTTGTATGTAAAGTGAATAATTGAAATAAACAGTGATAACATTTACTATATTTTTGCTTATGCAAGTATGTTGCAAAACATGCTTCTATTTAAAATTGAAACATATCCCTTTAAGATTTTACCTGACACCAGGTTTGCAGTGAAAATATTAACCATTTCTCATACTTAGACCTGCTGAGTTTCACTAATACACAGACTTACAGAGCTGTGATTACCATTTTCTCTTATACGCAGACCCCAAGAACAAACATTAAAGGGACGTTTTAGTGGAAAATTAATTGTTCTAAGACGTTAGAACATTATATTAATACATGTTTAATGGTGATTGTTTGTTTGGGGGAAGTATATAATACACTAATGCATTACATAGTTGTACTATCTTACTAAACATGTAACAACTGTAAGACCTCCACTGATCAGTGATTAACCCTTCCCTGAAACTAGGCAGAGCTGTTTTTAACCTTTTCCCAAATACACAGACCGGTACAAAGGTAGTGATGAACCATTTCCCGAACACACAAACCCGCTAAAGTGTGACTGAAGCCTTCCCTGTTACATAGGTTTACCATAATTTTTAGAGGTGAAACTGGGACCACCTGGTGTGGTGCCTGTGGGGGTGTGGCCAGGGTGTGGTCAAAGGGGCGTGACTATTACCAGTCCTTTTAAAGTAGTAGCTTTTATATGCGTAATGTTTTGTGGATACTCTACCCTTCCTCAGTCAAACAAGTGAATCACACAGTTTAAATAGACCATAACACCACCCCCTAGTGAAAAAGGCACCATTACGTTGTCATGGCAACCCATACACAACATGAGCAAATAAATCATTCATCTAAATCTCAGATTCTAAATACTGCCAAACATCAAGCATAATTATCAATTTCATAAAATAGTGAAAAGCGTATACATCACACAATTTAATATCTGCAGTGTAATATGTGTTTTATGTGTCTAATTAAGGAAGAGAACCAGATACTGATAAGGCATAAATACAACATTGAATGGAATAAGTAATAAGGAAACACATACCTGCTAAAGCTGTTTAAGAGGCTACTCTATACCATAATGCAGGAAGATTACAGCCAAAATGCTATTCTGCATGAACTAAAGTAAGATCCACGCCAATCCAGCCTGTATGCACTTTCTGTTCATACTCATATGATTCCCCTAAACCTGTATCACTGGTGATGTCACCAGGGGTCGACGGGGGGTGTTAAATTCTTAGAAAAATAAACCAAGTAGCCCTACAAAATTAAAAAACCCTATGCTGCTCACTCAGCCTGTATTACTAAATGTAAACTTTGAAGGACACAGACTATAAGATAAGCAGGGCTGTATGTAACAATGTACCAGCATCCAACTATGCTGGAGAGTCATAGTGCAGTCATTTTGAATAATGTATCCGGGTTTCAGGCAGTCTTAAACCCAGATACATGAGTTGAAACCCAGAGGTGGAAACCCTACTGGGACAAAATGAACAACTGGGTGGGACACTGGGACAGCGCCTCCAAACAGGGACAATCCCAGTAAAAGTGGGACTTCTGGTAAGCCTACTGTTACATAGCTTTACAGAGCATAGTTTATCACACCACTAACACGATACACAGATCCGCAGTAGTTTATACACGTATGGGTCACCTACCGATCTGGGCGCAGCCATGTTGGTTGGCAAAGACGTGAAAGGCGGAGGTAGGGCTAAAGCCATCTTGCGCGCGATGATTGGAAGAAGATTTTTTCTTTCCGTGTTCTGGTTGGTTGAAGTGAACATCCATCACAATATGATTGGCAATGTTTTGATTGGTTTACAACTTCATCTCTGCAGATGTTGATTGGCCAGAATATTTTCCGCACATGTACCGCTCTGTTGTAATGTTCCTTCGTGCATTCTGCCTTGTGTGAGTTCACACTGAGGGCGTGGCTTGTCCATTTCCCGCGTAAACAGGTACATTTTCACTAGTATTTGTATAAACGAGGATGTACAGAGTTTTATTTAAGGTTAGGTTTAGGTTCCATTGTGTTTATATCAATAAATATATCCGTTTATATTCTCATGTCTGTATATTTTTCTTTTTGTTTCCCCTGACAAAGTTCCCTAAATGACACATCTCCACTCATGCATTAACAATATGGCGCAGAAAGACATGACACTGCACGTGCACAACTTTATTTGTTACTGGCAACAAAGAAGGTTACAATATTCAGTGTAAAAGGGAAATTCACTGTTATGTTTTACTGGAAGTCATGACAGGTTTTAAAATACTACCAAATGTGTGTAATATGTAGATATTGAGGTAAAATCTCTGCTTTGTGATTCTTCAAGTAGCCATAAAGGTGTAAAACAGTATTCTGTGTGTGTCACTGGTAGTTTGGTGGGGTCAAATCACTGTTGTGTGTAAAACTACCAGCTTAAAGGGACAGTAAACACCGGAATTTTTGTTGTTTAAAAAGATAGATAATCCCTTTATTACCCATTCCCCAGTTTTACATAACCAACACAGTTATAATAATATACTTTTTACCTCTGTGATTACCTTGTATCTAAGCCTAAGTAGCCTGCCCCCTTATTTCAAGTGATGGTAAATTTTTCACAATTGAGCATTAAATTTGGATTCCCCAAGTATTGATAATACAAATCGCCCATATAAGTAATAAGTTACAATCTTTTTATGTGTCTCAAATTCCTATTTTACTTTATTAGTCGTAACGATCATTGCTCCTCCCCATGAATTACTTCCTTGAATTCTCTTCCTCCCGGTGACAGAGTTGAAAAACCCCTCTTCACGTCACAGCACTGGCATAACAACCTTTGTTTCGCTCTCTACGCATGCGTTAGTCAACTGTATTCACAGGTAGAGAATAGTTATGCTGTGGTTTCCAAGCTAGGGCATGCGCAGAATTGCAGAAAAATGTCTGACTAGTTTCGAGTACAGGCTGTACTCTTATTCATAGAATCAGTAGCAGGCAACATCGGCTGCAGTATAGGCTGAGTGAGAACTGAGAAAGGGGGCAAGGACAGTGCGCCCCTGTAAGGGAAGAGATAGACACCCCTGCTGTCAGGTCCTTATTAAACTGACTCTACTGTGAGTACAAAACATAATTACAAATAGCCTCTTAGACTCAAAATCACACGCTCCCAGACACAAAATCCAAAAGTCATACAGGGACAACTATACTGTGTACGTCACAAGCTGGGATGCTATTGAACCCTCAAAGCATGCATCAGTAACCAAAAAGCCCCCACTGATTTTAATAAAATAAAACACAAATACTACCTTATTTACTGCATTTAATTAAAGTTTGTTTTCTAAAATATTTGAGCATTCAACAAGAAAATAGGTTGTTGTATGTGTTTGTGCAATAAAGCTACTTTTGTTTAATGTGAGTTTAGTGTGTGTGTGTGTGGGGGGAAGAGGGGGTGCGGCCCGCAGAGCAGTGACCGGTGAAGCCACCTCCCTGAAATTAGTTTTTGCAAGTTGGGATGTCTGCATTGATTTGTGTGTTACTGTCAGCGAAGGGGATAAAATCAGTAATAGTGAATAGGGTTGCCAGGTGTCCAGTATTCAACCAGACAGTCCAGTATTTTAATAGGCTGTCCAGTAAAATCTTCATAAAATACTGGACACTTAAAGGACATAATACTCATATGCTAAATCGCACGAAAGTGATGCAACATAACTGTAAAAAGCTGTCAGGAAAATATCACCTGAGAATCTCTATGTACAATCGGAAGATATTTTACCTCACAATTTCCTCAGCTCACCAGAGTAAGTGCTGTGTATACAGTTATACGTCAGCTGCTGTCCAGCTGCAAGTAAAAAAAAAAAAAGAGAGAGGAAGAAATGAACAGCAGCCAATCAGCATCAGCAGTGCTGAGGTCATGAATTGTGATCTCATAAGATTTCATAGTAAACTTCCTTAAACTGAATAGGGAAATAACATGAGTGTGCATGAGGCACGCTCCCTTGCAGGTCCCGGGACAGGCATACTGATTTGCTGCTTAAAGTCCTTTACAATGGTGTGTGAATACTTAGGACATTTTGAGTTAAAATATCTTTTTTACTTAGAGATGTCCAGGTGATATTTTCAAGTCAGCTTTTTACAGCTATGCTGCATCTTTTTAAAGTGTTTCAACATTTGGGTATCATGTCCCTTTAAATGTCAATTTTTATTTATTTATTTTAAATCCCTGAGAGTTAGCAAAATGTAAAACTCATTACAAATATAGAGCAGAAAACGGGAAGTTAATGAGGTCAAATCACTTATGTTTACTGGCAGCCAAAGGGTAACATTTTTGGACTGGTTTCTAATAGGGATGCACCAAAATGAAAATTCTGGACCAAAACTGATACAGAAAATTCAGGATGCCCCTGGCCGAAAACCGAAACCGATTTTTTTTTTTTTTTTTTTAACTACAGTGTGTGTGTGTAGCTGAGAGAGCTTGTAGGCGGGAAAGCTCTAACAAATGGGCGTGGTTACTTATACCTTAGGGCGTGATCTGCAGTGAAACTGGTGGAGGTCTACAAGGGAGAGCGTGGTTATAGCCAGACAACAATACGAGGTGGACATGTGTTTTGTTTTTGGGTGTAGTTATCCGTACGATGGGCGTGGCTGCACCTGATCATCTCTCATCGTATCTCCGCCTAGTTCCTGGTTCGGGTCTCATACTGACCCGTCAGATTATTTGTCTGGAGCCCCAAATGGAATCTGCCTGTCACCTATCACCAGGACCCCCGGACTTAGCTATGACCTTACGTGCAAGGTGGTTATAGAAAGTTACTGTGCTTTTTTGTATACACTGTCTGGTGGGTGCTAATTTGTACCAACTGTGTGCGAGCTTGGGGCTTATGCATATATAGTGTGCACACATATTTGCCTCAGGCGAATAGAATGTCTACGCACAAGAGGCTGATGTATGAGCACTGTATATAAGGCTTATACATATATTCACTGTGTGTGCTTAGGGCTGTGTCTGATAATATCAAGTGTTTATAAACATGTTACTTATCCTCCTTTGAATACTGTATTCAGAACTTTGGTTTCCTTCTAAAAAAAAAGGGCACTGCTGGTTTCAAATATCATCATGTCATGGTACTTATGTGTGTGCTCTGTGTACCATGCCAGTGCTGTGCTGCTCACCTTATGCTAAGGATAGACATGTAACTCAATAGAACAGGGGAGGGCTGTACATTTTTAGCCATTTTGGTCCTCTTTGGGCCGAAATTGGAATTGCACATTTTCGGCGGCCCAAATTTTGGTGCATAGCTAGTATTATTTTTTATTTAGTTATGTGTAACAGAATCAGATTTAACCTTTTTTTTTTTTAACAATTATCAAAATAAAGTATAGTCCTAGAAAACTATTATGATATGCAAAATAGTAAGTCAAGTAATGAACTCAAACAGCAGCTCTAGGCTGGCATCAAATTTGAAATATGCTACACAATAATTTTACCGAAAATAAAAGGCAAAAAAAAAATGAAAACCGAAATAACCAAAAATGCCATTTTCGGCCGAAACTTTCTGCGGCCAAAATTTCAGTGCATCCCTAGTTTCTAAGATGGTGAGACGTTGTGGTCCTTTGGTGGGGTATGGACAGTCTGGGAATATGGGAAAGAACCATGGCGTGCGGCAGCACTAATCCGGAACAGCTGTGAAGCAAAGGTCATCCATGGAAAGTAAGCTATACCGGAGTGCCGTAGCCAGGGAGATCAACCCCAGAAACGGAAAGTGCATGAAAAAGAGGCAGGCACTACTCGGGGTGTAAAATGCAAAAAAATATTTTATTGTATTAACTTCCAGTGAAATAAAGGAAGCTATAAAACTCCAAAAAGGTACAAACACACAGACAGACAGAGGGGCAAATGGCCTGACGTGTTTTGCGCCCCCTAGTGACGCTTAATCATAGGCTAAGGTGATAGTGACTGGTCAAGCCTTATATACACATAAGTTAACCCTTCCCCCACTAGCAACAAAATAAAACATAAGATATACTTATTCATTATAAGAGAATTATACCTAGGACAAATACAACGAAAAAGAGAGCATACAACACACACCCAGATACAAAAGGCAAATATGAAAGAAAAAAGAAAAATTACAAATATGGAATACACATGTATATAAATACAAATATAGACAAAAGGAAGGACACTTTCTCAAAGTGATACCATTGAAAGCGTCATCATATATCAGGTATAGCTATAAGAAAATGTTATGTTTAAAAGTATACAAATATATGTGTACAAACATACATGCAAAAATACATAATTCATACTATAAATATTTACATAAGCTTGTATACAAATAGTAGCTATTAAATGGACACTGAACCCAAATTTTTTCTTTTGTGATTCAGATAGAGCATGAATTTTTTTTTTCCAATATAGTTTTTATTTTACATCAGCATTACATCAGTTTTCCCAAGGAAGAACATTGTCTATAGTTTTTTACATACATGCAATTTTATATCTACCTCATCTTGATTTAACTAAAGCTCAAAATTACAGTTAATCACTTTTCCTCAGTAATCATCCTTAATCAAAATGATTTATGTACATTTTGTATTTCAGTTGACTCAGTAATTATAGTTACGGTTAGTTAATTGCTAATCAACCACAATAACAGTCTACAAGAGTGAGTTATGTTAGACAACCGAGCAATCTTACATCAATTTTTCCCAGAGAGGAATATTGTCAGCAATTAATCCATACAGTATTTACATCTTCCTATTCTCTTAGAAGCTCTAAATTATTGATAATCAATTTCTATTCTTTTCTCAAAAGTTATCCTTAACCAGAGCAGTTTTATATGCATTTTTTATTTCAATTAACTCTGTTACTTAATAATTGCAGTTTATTAATTACTAAACCAACCATGATACCAATCTACTAGAAAATAACTTAAGCGACCCTACAACACAAAAAACAAAACGAAACAAAACAAAACAAAAAAAAGATATATATATTTTTTTAATTATAAATAAAAATAACACTTCTCCTATCCCCCCCCTCGAACCCCAGCCCCCCCTACCAAGCATCCAGCAACACCAATTCAGAATTTCTGAATGGATAAATTAAATGATCTATTTCAGGGGATGGAAATATTTTGATAAATTTCGCCCATTTGCTGAAAAAAGCTATTATTTCTCGTTCTGAGGATAAATCCGTTGCTTTTTGTTCAATTAAGCATTGTTTTTTTAGGTAATTTCTGAGCTCAGCTATTGTTGGGCTAAACCTATTCTTCCAGTTCCTAAAGATTAAATTTCTAGCTGCTAAAATAGTTAAGTTTTCTATTTTGGAGTCAGTGAAGTCCCTATTGTTGTTTGACAGAAAAATAATCATGGGTAACGAAATTTTGAGATGTGTGATCTTCATTATTTTAAGTAACAGATACTCGACTTTACCCCAGAATTGTTTAAGTCTAGGGCAGTTCCATATCATGTGAATTAAATCCGCTGCCGGCAGACTACATTTTGGGCATTTATTAAAGTTTAGATTGTACCATCTGTAGCCTCTATCAGGGGTGAAATATGTTTGATATAATAGCTTTATATGAGACTCCCTCCAAGTTTCTGCAATTGTAGCATCATTTGCTAATCTTATAGATCTAGCCACATGTGAGTTACTATCTATATCAGTATTGCTGAGGGTTGCCCATTTATGAGCTATCCTCTCTAAATTCATATTTCCTTTATATGAGTTCATAAGATTGTACCAGGGTGAAATGGAGAACAGACCTGCTCTAGTTAGAGCCACCCAATTCTCCAGTCTTCCCCAGGACCATTTCCACGGAAACTTATTTACTAATTGTGAAGTATAATGTCTAGCTTGGAGATAGGTGAAAAAATCCTGATTACTTAGGTTAAATTCAAGTTTCAGTTCCTCAAATGATTTAATTTTACCTGTCTCTGGATTAAGAAACTGTGAAACCAATCGTAAACCCTGGTTGTGCCAATATCGTAATTTTACCGATTGGGATCCCTCTTGAAATTCAGAATTCCCTAGAAAGATTTGGAATCTGGGAATACTGATATCTACTTCTAGAAGCATGGCTATTTTTCTCCAAGCAACAACTATCGAATAAATAGTTTTAAAATTTTTCACTTGCTTAGGAATCAAGTGGGATGCGCTATGAAGTATAGATATAGGCAGAAGAGGATATATTATACTGGCTTCTAGATCATAATCTGAGAAGTGATTGGATCCCGCAATCCAATCTGTTGCAACTCTTCCCAGGAACGACAAGTTATAAAGATATATATTAGGCAATGCCAGGCCCGCCATCTGTCTAGGAAGATATAATCTTTGCAAAGATATTCTGGGTTTTTTGGATTGCCATATAAATTTGCGCAATGCAGTGCTGAATTTCTTAAAGTCATATGATTTTAATCTAATAGGAATATTTTGCAATATATAGCAGATTTTAGGCAGAATCACCATTTTAAATAATGCGATACGTCCAGTTAATGAAAGAGGTAGATTCTGCCAATTTCTCATCTGTATTATAGCTTGTAATAGAATTGGTGATATATTCAAGGAGTACCATTCCTGAGGATGGATAGATATCAATATTCCCAAATATCTGAATGATTTGGTCACAACCTTAAAGGGGTTATCTATATAAGAGTTTTCCTTCGTTCTTAGCCATAGTAGTTCTGATTTCATATTGTTCATTTTATAGCCTGAGAATTGGCCAAATGTTTCAATTATTTCCAATAACTTTGGGATATTTACTAGGGTATTTGAAATATAAATCAATAAATCGTCTGCATATAATGCCACTTTAACTTCCTTATTAAGGATTTTGATACCCTCAACTTGTTGTCTGATTTTAATAGCAAGTGGCTCAATTGCCAAGTCAAATAATAAAGGGGATAACGGACATCCCTGCCGTGTCCCCTTTTTCAATCCTATTCTATCAGATACTAATCCATTAGTGAGTAGACTTGTAGATGCTTGTAAATTGACTTTTTTAACTAGATTGATAAATTTATTCCCCAGTCCAAATCGTTCTAACGCATCAATTAAGTGTTCATGATAGACCCTATCGAACGCTTTTTCAGCGTCAATAGCTAAAATAGCCGCGTCTGGGTAACTAAAAGGTAGTCTTTCTTCTGAATTATTAAAATAATCAACAATTAGAAGAAGTTGTCTTATTTTGGCTGCTGAACTACATTTAAATAAAAACCCCGCCTGGTCACTATGAATAATCTCAGCTAATCCTCCCTGTAATCTTTTAGCTAAAATAGAAGAAAATAACTTATAGTCAGAATTTAATAAGGCTATGGGTCTATATGATTCCCTTTGTTGTGGATTTTTTCCTGGTTTAAGTATTAGAGTAGTGTAAGATTCCACAAAATTTGATGGGATTTGAGCCTCTTCTATAAAAAAATAATTAAAAAGCTTAGTTAGATGGGGAGTGTTGTTTCTAAACTTTTATAGAATTCGTTGGGGATTGCATCAGGACCAGGGGCTTTCTCAGTTTTTAATGTTTTAATTGTTTGCATTACTTCTAATTCTGTTATTGGTGCATTTAATTTAGCTTTAAGCTCCTTATCACATTTTGTAATGGGTATACCTTTCCAGAATTTGTCTTGTGCATCTACCTTAAATGTAGAATTAGTATATATGGCTTTATAATATTGAAAAAACGATTCTCAGATTTCCTCCGTTTTGGTGAGACAATTCCCATCTACCTTTAGACATTCAATTATATTAGACTGTTTAGAGTTTTTCACTAGTTTAGACAATAGTCTGCCTGATTTATTGCCGTATCTGTAAAACTTTGATTGATATTTTAATTCCATTTGTGTTGTCTGGGAGATTATAAAAGTATCTCGTTCCTCTTTTAATTTTACATATTTTTTCCAATGTTCCTCTAGTGGGGAGATCAAATATTTATTGTATGCATTCACAACAGAATTTAATAATTGTTTTTCCTTTAGGCGTTCATTTTTTTTAATTTTTGCAATATAAGATATAATATCACCCCTTAACACGGCTTTCGCCGTTTCCCAAATGATTGATGGACTAGGCACTGAGCCTTCATTTAAATTAAAAAAATCTTCCATTTTATTTTTTAGCCAATTATTATATTTCTGATTATTTGTTAAGTATTTTGGATAAAAGAAACGTGATCCTGCTGATCGATTCTTTTGGATTGGAATATCTAGAGTTATAGGGGCATGGTCTGATATACAAATCTCCATAATTGCTGTCCTAATTCCTATATTATACAACTTATCATTTACTAGGAAGAGATCTATTCTCGATAGAGATTTAGATGCCTTTGAATGGCAAGTATATCCTTTATAATCTGGATTTTGAGCCCTCCATACGTCCCTTACCGCCAAATTATGAAAAATAGTATTATACAGTTTTGCTTCTAAGTTGTCTTTTTTGGTTTTTCTTTGTGTGTTACCGTGTCTAAATCTATCTAAAGGGTATCTGGGAGCCATGTTAAAATCATCCGCTATCACCATATAACCCTCTGCTACCTGTAGTATTTTGGATTGGAGGGAATCCCAAAATTGTTGATCTATTACATTCGGAGCATAGAGGTTGCAGATGGTATATACTATATTGGAAATTTTTATCTTTAATATTATGTATCTGCTTTCTGTGTCTATTATTGTGTCTATTATCTGATAAGATAACTCTTTACCCAATAAGATAGTAACTCCTTTTTTTCTTTTTAGTGACGGAGCGTATATTACCTCCGCTACCCATGAAAATCTTAATTTCAGGGATTCTTCACTGTTTAGGTGTGTCTCCTGTAATAATGCTATAGATGTCTCAAGTTTCCTAAGATGGGTTAAGATCGTTTTTCGTTTAATTGGAGAAGTTATACCCCCTATATTCCAAGATGTTATTCTGATTTTATTATTCATTTACCGTTGTCCATAAATGTCCACATCCCCCGCCCCCCCATGACCAAGGGAGGGGGGGGAGGGGGGGAAGCGGAGACCGACAAGAAGGGGATATTAAAGTTTGACATAGAGGGAGAGAGAGGAAGAGAGGTACAGGAGCAGGGGAGGGGGAAGGAGAACAAAAAACAAAAAACAAAAAAAAAAAGGAAATAAGAATAAAAAAAATAAAAATAATAATAATAATAAAAAATTAAAACCGTAATTTGTTCTACATAGTAAACCAGGAATTACACTCTCCATTGTGTTATAGATCCTTACCCTCATATTTTCTATACGGGGGATAGTTAGAGAGGACAAAGGAATAGAGGGAGATTACCATCAGTTTATCCCCTGCTCCACTAGCTTTTTCTCCGCCTCTTCTGCTGAGTCAAAAAAAACGTTTGACCCCCTAATAACAATTTAAGTCTGGCAGGGTAGATGACAGTAGCCTGCCACCCTGCTTTTATCATCTTTCCACAGACCGGGGAGAGCTCCCTCCTTTTCCGAGAAGTCTCAATAGAGAAGTCCTGAAAAAGCAAGATTTTATTGCCATTATACATGATAGGTTGGTTTTTACGAAAATATTGTAGATATAATATTTTATCCTGGAAGTTTAAAAATTTTGCAATAATTGGTCGAGGTTTAGAAGTAGTGTTAGGACCATCAGCAGCTCTCCCCAGTCTGTGGACTCTCTCAATTAAATAAGATGACTGGGAATCTGGGATTTTAAGAATTTGAGGTAAAATAGTTGTCATTACTTCCATGAGATTTTCCTGCTTAAAGGGGTCTGGGAATCCAATAATTCTAAGATTATTTCTTCTTGACCTATTCTCTAAGTCATCTATTTTTGTTTGTAATTTCAGAATTTCACTCTGGGTATCCTCAATCTGGGGTATGTGAGAGTTTGTTATGTCTTCTAGATCTGAGATTCGTTGCTCCACTTCTTGGAGTCTCCTAGAATATTGTCTCACTTCTGTTGTTAGTAGAGAAAAATCATGTTTCAACTCATTTTTTAGTGTATCGAATTTAGGGGAGATTGCTTCTAAAATATTAGCTACCAATTCTTGGTTTTCTTGTGATGCTACTATTTTTTGAGTTTTTAATGTGGTGATTTCATTTAAATTCTCAACTGTGGCTTCTGTAGTATTCTTATTCTTACGTTCCCTACTCTTGGACGCCATGCTTTGATTGTGCTTGTTGGTGGTAATAGGTGAAGTGATATATTTATCCATTAATTAGGAATATGGATGTGAATCCTGTGATTAAATGTGTAGGATCCCCCCTTGGATAGGGGCAAATTAATATTAGTAGGGGGAAAAAAAAGGAAGGAAGGAAGAAAATTTCCTTCTTTTCCCTCCTCTTTTCCTTGGGGGAAAAAGGTTCCCTCTCTCCCTCTCCTTTTAAGGAGGGGTGAGTGAACGTGATATGTGAATTTTATGGCGTATTGTGTTACCCCTTGTGATAAAAAAAAACTAAAAAAAAACTAATTTAATCGTGAGAAAAAGAAAAAAAGAAAAAAAGAGTGCACTTTAGTGATAAAGTAATCAATTAACAACTAATTAATTCAACAAGAAATGGCGACCAGTGGGAATATTTTGTTAATACATAACCTTTAAGTTATCCTTTTTTTCTTTTTGAAAAAAATAGAGCAGAGATAACAAAAAAACAATATTACAATTATATCTAAGCAATATCATCCTCTACTATAGATAAGCATTTGACCAAACAATCCATATTGTAAGACAGTTTTAAAATTAGAATCTGAAAAAAAAACTCTGGAAAATTTGAGAAAGTCTCTTCTGTTATTTAGAATATTCTCCTTTTCTTCTTCCCTTGCCTTCTCCTTGTTTCTGCAGTTTTAAATGTTCAAGGATATGTAAAGTTTTGTAGGATTACAATGTATCTTTATTCATATGAGAGTGATATAGTTTATAGGCACTTTATGGGGATTTCTGCAGTCCTTAACCCCCATATACTATAACACTGATCTGTTCTGCAGAATTTAAACTGAGACTCCTTTATATCTTATATCATTCCAGGAGATATAAACAAAAAAAGTTCCACTCACCCCTCTTGCGGTTTATTAATCACAGTCCCAGCCACCAGCAGTGCGATATTTTTAGTATTTTGGACTATCAGCAAGCCCACTATTTCGGCGTTCTTAGGTGTATGTGTTCTCACACCTTCTATGTGGATCTTTCGTCCCCTGGCTTCGCTCTAATCAGCTCCGGAGCTTTCACCTTTCCTGAGCTTGCTCCGTATAGCCGTATCACTCCTCCCTCCTTCAACGTGTCAGGCAAGCGTGAGAGCCCAGGCTCAACTCCAGCAGCGTCTCTCCCAAGGATCCCCACACCGCCCAACCCCCACACGCAGCACCGGTGGGTGGGGGAGGCGTCCAAGGAACCAGGTCCGCGGCAAGACCCTCAGGTAGTTTTTCAAGAGTATAGCTAGGCTTTCTGATTTTCTCCGAGAGTTGATTTTATTTGTGTCTTCAGCTGCCGAGTAGTCAGGGGAGTCTGGTCGAGTAACCCAACAAATCTTTGCGTTTACCACCTCCTCACACGCAGCACCGGTGGGTGAGGAGGGAAACGCTGGTGGCAGGCTGTGTGATCTTGGGAGTGGGTGATGGGTCGATACAAATTCTGCTAAGGGTTAAATGTAAGCTAAATGTAATGTGAGTTGGCTGACCACCCCTTACTCCCTGTGTGAGAGAGGGGGTTTTTATTTTAAAGGGTCTTTTTCAGCCTGAATTGGGAGCTTTGTTCATTCAGCCTTCTGAACCTAGCTCCGGGCAGATAGTATTTTCAGCGTTGTTAGTAATATACGCTGTAGGAAGAGTTACCCAGGTGATGTAGACAAAAGACCTGGCTGCAGACTTTCTCTTCACAGAGCTACCTGGCGCGAAAAGAACCGCCTCTGGAATACCTGCAGGGGAGAACACCTGCTCTATGGACAGACTCCTCCTCTTCCCTACCTAGAGCATGAATTTTTAAGCAACTTTCTAATTTACTCCTATTATCACATTTTCTTTATTCTCTTGCTATCTTTATTTGAAATGTAAGAATCTAAGTTTAGATGCCAGCCCATTTTAGTGAGCAACCTGGGTTGTCCTTGCTGATTGGTGGAAAAAATCCATCCACCAATCAAAAAGTGCTGTCCAGAGTACTTAACCCAAAAAAGCTTAGATGGCTTTTATTTCAAATAAAGATAGCAAGAGAACGAAGAAAATTTGATAATAGGAGTAAATTAAAAAGTTGCTTAAAATTGCATGCTCTATCTGAATCACAAAAGAAAAAAATTGGGTTTAGTGTCCCTTTAAACTAGCAATGGATGGCACTTTGACTAATATGGTATCCGAGCTGATTTTAGTGCGACCTATTAGCCCACAAGGAAATATGCAGAAAACTAGTTATCAATAAAAAAAAAATTAATGTTGCATTCCTTATTCATACCTGTTGGTATTCTAGTATTTAATTTTAAAATCCAATAAAGTTCTTTCTTATCCAGGATTTTATTTTTATTCCCACCCCTAGGGGGAAGTATTGCTCTGTTTATAATTTGTATTGTCATATCTGCTATATGGCTAAAGTGATAGTAATTAAAATGGTTGGCTACTGCTGAATCTACTAAATAATTTTTAACATCCCTGGTGTGTTCTCCATATCTGGTTCTAGCCTCTCGTGACGTTTTACCTACATACTGACTTCTACATAGGTTACAAGTAAGTAAGTACACCACATATGTGGTCTTGCAATTAGCATAAAAATCTATCTGGTAAGTTCTATTATCATATGTAGAAGTAAAACTATTTCCAATTTTTATGTTGGTACAAGTGGTGCATTGCCTACCTCCACATTTAAAGTTACCTGTGACAGACCCTTCGGTCAGGACTGAAAGTGTTAACTTTATTTTCAAAACACAAGTTGCTGGCTCCAGCTATAATCTAATTAATGCTAAGCATTCTATTGTTTGATCACCTCCAGAGAGAAAACGCCTAAGTGATAAGAAGAGCCAAGAGTGTCTTGTGGTTGAAGTGTTTAAGTAATATAATTCTATTGTATCATGTCAAAAGGGCGCTTCTCCCTTTTATCTAATGTACAACATTCTTTCAACCCCCATCTGGGGGGGTCAAAACCTGTATAAATACTAGGCATCTAGCCTTTAATAAATGTCATTCTGTTTTAAACCTGAAATGTGGAGCTTGGTCTCATGTTTGAGGGGAAACTGATCAGGGTTGTGAATTGCTGATTGTCTATGCAGGACGTTGTCATCTGGTATTAATCTTGGTATCCTGTTGGTACCGTAACATTACCCTTTTTAGATAGCCAACACGGAATATTTTGATTTTGTTTAGATCTAACCACACTAGGGGATAGTGATCTAGCTAAAGTTTTAGGCTTTCTAGAGACAAATCTACATCTGTCAACAAGTGGATTCAAAACAGAATCACTCATTAACAGATGGAGATGTTTTTTAAGGATATGAACTATGCTCGTAAATTGTGATGTGTATTCTGTTGAAAATACAATAGAATCATCAAACATGTTTACTCTAGACTGCTTTTTCTTATCAGACCTATAGTTTTGGGTTTTTACATTTTGCCTACATTTTTCCAAGAGTATTGGATTATATCCTCTTTTAACAAGTCTAAGTTTTGAGTTCCAATGACTGTTCTTCAAAAATATTATCAGACTTCGTATTCCTACGGAGTCTGATAAATTGACCTCTCGGTATAGCTTTAATTAGATGGCCCGGGTGTTGGGAGCTGGCATGCAGAATGGTATTTCCAGCAGTGCTCTTTCTATAAGTTTTAGTCATGATAGAACCATCAGTGGTGTACAATGTGAGATCCAAAAAATGAATTTCCTTATCATTCATTTCACCTGTAAAACTTAAGCCCATTTCATTGGTACTGAAATAGAGTAACAAGTCATGTAAAAGTTTTGGATCTTTATTATCGCGTACCACTAAAAGCAGATCATCTATGTATCTGACGAAGAGCACTATCTGCTCCTGCCAGGGATTGGTGGGGGAGTAAACGTACATTAGCTCCCACCAGGCAACAAAAATATTAGCAAAAGCCGGGGCAAATTTTGCCCCCATGGCTGTTTCCCGTATTTGCAGATAGAACTCTTCGTCATAAGTAAAGAAATTGTGAGTCAGCAGAAACCTCAAAACATCACCTATATACAACCTTACTGAGTTTTCAAGACTACATTCCTTGTCCAAAAAGAAATCAACAGCTTTAATGCCAAGATGCTGTGGGATACTTGTATAAAGGGATGTAATATCTGCAGTGATCCAACAAAAGTCCTCCTGCCATCTGATAGTATCCAATGTGGCTAAAAGATGAGATATATCTTTCAAATAACTCAATTGCATAGTAGCAATGGGCTGGAGGATACTATCCATCCATTCTCCAAGTGGTTCCAAAAGAGATCCAATGTCAGCCACAATTGGTCTACCAGGTGGACAGGTGGCACTTTTGTGGATTTTGGGTACATGGTGAAATATAGGTGTAATGGGGTAGTTAGGAATTAAGGATTCAAGATCCTTTGTGGTAAAAATGCCAAGAGTTACACCATCTTCGATTACTTTCGTCATTTCCCTTTTAAAAGGTAAGGTAGGATTATTTGGGAGTTTGCGGTAGACAGTAGAATCTGAAAGCTGTCTATGAGCTTCCTGCAGATAAAAGATCTTATCCATCACTACAATGCTTCCGCCCTTATCCGAATTTCTAATAACAATATCTCTGTTATCTTCTAAAGATTTAAGAGCTACACGTTCAGTGTGATTCAGATTAAGGGCGGCAGCATTCCCGTGTTTTTTAGTCCCCACATCCTGCTCAAGCTTGAATATATCTTCTTGGACTGCTTTCTGGTAGGCATTAATCATCGGACCCCTAAAGTTTACAGGATAGAATGAAGACCTATTCTTTTTTGGTTGATGTAATACATTTAATGGAACATCCCTATCATGATCTTCATCAGGGTTGTAAAGGACATCAAGAGTGACAACAGCACATGCATCTTGAAAAGGTAGATGTGGAATACAATAAATGTGTGCATTATCTGTCTTGATGTCCTTAATGATTGCTGTCTCATTTTCCATCACCAATTCTGGATCCCTATCAGTTAAAGCAAAGAAACGTTTTAAAACTAATTTGCGAATGAATTTATTAATGTCCAATAGGGTGTTAAAGCTAGAAAATGTATTGGTGGGGGCAAAGCCTAGTCCCTTTGAGAGTACAGCCTGTTCATCTTTAGAGAGACTTTAATGAGATATATTAAAGATACTAAGTCCATTAGAGAGCTCATGATCTGTATTGTTTAATTCTGTCCCTTCTTCTTTTTGTTCAGTTTTCCCCCTCTTTTTTTCTCCATCTTCTTCTGTGTCTTTTCCTTTCTCCTTTATACTCCGCGTCTTGGGACGTACCACTTGTAGTGCTGGATCCATATCTTCTAGTAGCTATTAAACTAGCAATGGATGGCACTTGTACCAACATAAAAATTGGAAATAGTTTTACTTCTACATATGATAATAGAACTTACCAGATAGATTTTTATGCTAATTGCAAGACCACATATGTGGTGTACTTACTTACTTGTAACCTATGTAGAAGTCAGTATGTAGGTAAAATGTCACGAGAGGCTAGAACTAGATATGGAGAACACACCAGGGATGTTAAAAATTATTTAGTAGATTCAGCAGTAGCCAACCATTTTAATTACTATCACTTTAGCCATATAGCAGATATGACAATACAAATTATAGACAGAGCAATACTTCCCCCTAGGGTGGGAATAAAAATAAAATCCTGGATAAGAAAGAACTTTATTGGATTTTAAAATTAAATACTAGAATACCAACAGGTATGAATAAGGAATGCAACATTCATTTTTCTATTGATAACTAGTTTTCTGCATATTTCCTTGTGGGCTAATAGGTCGCACTAAAATCAGCTCGGATACCATATTAGTCAAAGTGCCATCCATTGCTAGTTTAATAGCTACTATTTGTATACAAGCTTATGTAAATCTTTATAGTATGAATTATGTATTTTTGCATGTATGTTTGTACACATATATTTGTATACTTTTAAACATAACATTTTCTTATAGCTATATCTGATATATGATGACGCTTTCAATGGTATCACTTTGAGTAAGTGTCCTTCCTTTTGTCTATATTTGTATTTATATACATGTGTATTCCATAAATTAAAGAGAAAGGATATATCTGGGTAGTGCAGCGCAGCAAAATACAGAGTAAATAACACAATGATATGTAATCAGATAAACACAATGATATGTGATTAAGTAAACCTTCGGAATAGAAAAAAGTTCTAGTATCTTAATTGCTGTTCTTTTTCACAAATGGAGTAATCTTATTGCAGTTCTACAGCATATCTATTCGTATATATAGATAGGTGAAAGGATGTCTCCTTACCAGATGTTACCCCAATCGTATGAGGTAAGGTTTGTTCATATAGGGAGTATCTTTGTCTTGTCTTTAGTGACCACTGGTCCAGGTGTCACAGGTGTATAGGTCCAAATCAGGGAATCTTGTTTCCTTCTTAGGGTTCCGTCTCTATAGTATATACAATCTTTGCCCGGTAGAAACTTTTTCCGATAGTGACTCATGGGAGTATGGTACTTCGATTAGGATCTCTCAGACTCTCATATTTGTAGTCGGATATAGAAAAAAGGAAAGCAAGAACACATAGCGTAATATTGTAAAACCAAGGTGATTTATTATACAGTCAGGTAGGAAATGCACTCACATGTTAGAACCTCAATCCATAATGAGGTAAGATTTAAGCATGTCAGAAATGTATGTACACTTGTTCAATAGGTCCATATTTGTAATTTTTCTTTTTTTCTTTTTCTTTCATATTTGCCTTTTGTATCTGGGTGTGTGTTGTATGCTCTCTTTTTTGTTTTATTTGTCCTAGGTATAATTCTCTTATAATGAATAAGTATATATTATGTTTTATTTTGTTGCTGGTGGGGGAAGGGTTAACTTATGTGTATATAAGGCTTGACCAGTCACTATCACCTTAGCCTATGATTAAGCGCCACTAGGGGGCGCGAAACGGGTTAGGCCATTTGCCCCTCTGTCTGTGTGTTTATACCTTTTTGGAGTCTTTTAGCTTCCTTTATTTCACTGGAAGTTAATACAATAAAATATTTTTTTGCATTTTACACCCCAGACTTTTTCATGCAGTCTGGGAATATGACTAATTTAAAACTGAAAGTGTGAAATGCATTCAGAAATTGAGAAGAGCTGGTGCAAGTACTATAGATAGATAAATATGCAAATTCAACTGTTATTGCTTCTACATACCTTAAATTTATTTTAAAATCATAATTTTATCTCCAAGACTCCTTGTTATGTTCTATGGTTAAAAAATGCATTTGTTCTTTTGTTTTGCCAAATTAGTCAGTAGAGACCACAGGGATACCTGACCATCACACCTATATGAGCTTGTTGGACATCCCTTTCCAAAACCATGGGCATTATTATTAGTTCCCCCACCACCCTTGCAGCTATAACAGCTGCAACTCTTCTGGGAAGGCTTTCCACCAGATTTTGGAGTGTGTCCGTGGGAATGTTTGCCGTTTAGCCAAAAAAGCTTTTGTGAAGCCAGGCACTGATATTGGACGAGAATGTCTGGCTCTCAACCTTGTGGCAACAGTTTGGGGGAAGGTTCTTTCCTGCTCCAGCATGACCGTGCCCAGTACACCAAGCAGGGTCCATGAAGTCATGGTTTGACGAGTGTGGTGTGAAGGAACTCTATTGGCCTTACCTTAACGCCATTTAACACCTTAGGGATGAATTGGAATCCTGATTGTGAGACAGATCTCCTCGTAAAACATCAGTACTTTACCTCACAACTGCTCTTTTGGCTGAATGGACACCAATTCCCACAGACACACTTCAAAATCTTGTAGAATGTCTTCCCAGAAGAGTGACGGCTGTTAGACTTAAAGGGGAGTGAAGGGGGCATGCCATAATAATACACATACACAAATATATATATTTGGACACAAGGAAAATTGCTTTGATATATGAAGTGGGTGTGCATACCCATATATATATATATATATATATACAGTGGATATAAAAAGTCTACACACCCCTGTTAAAATGTCAGGTTTCTGTGATGTACAAAAATTAGACAAAGATAAATCATTTCAGAACTTTTTCCACCTTTAATGTGACCTATAAACTACACAACTCAATTGAAAAACAAACTGAAATCTTTAAGGTGGAGGGAAGTAAACAAAAAAAACTAAAATAATGTGGGGATGTAGCTGTGTTCAGAATTGAGCAATCACATTCAAAACCATGTTAAATAAGAGTCATCACACACCTGCCATAATTTAAACTGCCTCTGATTAACCCTAAATACAAGTTCAGCTGTTCTAGTAGGTCTTTCCTGACATTTTCTTAGTCGCGTCCTACACAAAAGCCATGGTCTGCAAAGAGCTTCCAAAGCATCAGAGGGATCTCATTGTTAAAAGGTATCAGTCAGGAGAAGGGTACAAAAGAATTTCCGAGGCATTAGATATACCATGGAACATAGTTAAGACAGTCATCATCAAGTGGAGAACATATGGCACAACAATGACATTACCAAGAACTGGATGTCCCTCCAAAATTGATGAAAAGACGAGAAGAAAACTGGTCTGGGAAGCTACCAAGAGGCCTAGAGCAACATTAAAGGAGCTGCAGGAATATCTGGCAAGTACTGGCTGTGTAGTACATGTGATAACAATCTCCCGTATTCTTCATATGTTTGGCTTTGGGGTAGTGTCAGGGTTTTTCCCTGTTGTGTTTGCCATGTGCTGCTGGCAGCCATTTTACTCACCTCTCTTCCTGACTTGGTGCATTGTGGGGGATGCTGCTCACTTCCTGCACTTCCTTTTATTGCCAGACTGTTGTGCATCATCCATGTGAGACAGGATGCAGTCTCAGAATTGTGATGTCATCATTTATTATTTAAAGGGCCTCTGTTCAGTATGCTTTGCCTTTGCGTTGTCTGAGACCTGTTTGTGAGAGTTTCTGTGTATTACCTGGCTGCCTGACGTCCTTCCTGGTTCCTGATCCCTGGCTTGTTCCTGACTCTGCTGTTCTCCTTGTTCCTGATTCCGGCTCGTCTGACTATTCGCTTTGGCTCCTGACTTGGCTCGTCTGACTACCAGCTCTGGTTTTGACTCCTGGCTTGTTATTTGACTTGTGGACATTTTATAATTTTTTGCTATTAATAAAGGTGTGATTATTTTTGCACTTCTCGTCTCAGTCTGATTCCTGGCACCCTGACATTACCCAAAGGCCATGAATCCTGATGCTGCTAATTATCCACCTTTACCTGCCATGATTTCCAGGATGGATGTACAGGATCACCGCTTGGATCAATTTGCACTAGCCCTGCAAACCCTGCTGACTCGCACTGCACATTTGGACCAAAGTGTCCCTCATGTTATGGCTGCTCCTGTTTCCGCAGCTGCACCTTTGCCTACCAGGAGCATGTCCGGTTCTGCACCTCTACCTCAGCAATATGGAGGCGATCCTATTCAGTGCAGAGGGTTTTTGAACCAGGTGGGCATTTACTTTGAGATGTTACCTCAGGCGTTTCCCTCTGACAGAGCTAAGGTGGGATTTCTCATCTCGTTACTCTCTGACACAGCTCTTGCCTGGGCTAATCCCTTGTGGGAGACTAATAAACCTGTGATTTCAAATTACCCTGAATTTGTGGCCTCCTTTCGAAGGGTATTTGATGTTCCGGCTCGCTCCTTCTCTGCTGCTAAACGACTTATGTCCATTCAGCAAGGTACAAGATCTGTTGCTCAGTATGCTATTGAGTTCCGTACGCTTGCCGCAGAGGTAGGTTGGAACAATGAAGCCCTTGTTGCCGCCTTCTTTCATGTGCTCTCTGATGCGATTAAAGACGAAGTTGCTGCCAGAGATTTACCAGAGGATCACGAGGCATTGGTGTCTTTTTTGATCCTAATTGACATCAGACTCAGAGAGAGGCCCTCTTTCAAGGAGCGCTTGCGGAAGCCTCCTGTTCTGTTGTCTCCTACGTTTTCGTTCCCACCCATGCCTCCCTCTCCTCCCATGCCTCCTGGTCCCGAGTCACTAGGTACTGCTGAGCCGATGCAGCTGGGATTCACGTGTCTCTCCACGGCAGAGAGGGCCTTTAGGAGGAGGGAGGGGCTCTGCCTCTATTGTGGGTTACAGGGTCACCTTTTGAAGTCTTGTCCTACACGGCCGGGAAACGCTCACACCTAAGGTCCTGTCGGGGGCAGACCTTGGGTGGTTTATCCTTGTCCTCGGAACCGCTTAAGGAGAAACCTTTGGTCACGGTTGTCCTTTCCTGGGTGGACTCCTCCATAGTCACTCAGGCTCTTGTTGATTCCGGTGCTTCTGGCTATTTCATTGACAGTGCTTTTGTATCAAAGCACTCCATTCCTGTTTTGCCTCGGTCCGTTTCGCTTGCTATTGAGGCCATTGATGGCAGGCCCCTTCAGCCCGCACTCGTTACTCACGAAACTGCTCCGTTGTCCATGGCTGTTGGGGCTCTCCATTTTGAAACCCTCCAGTTCCAGGTGATAAACTCTCCGCATTTTCCAGTTGTTCTGGGTTATCCCTGGCTCCAAAAGCACAATCCCAGTCTCGACTTGCGCAGGTCCGAAATTTTGTTGTGGTCCCCGCAATGTATTTCCACTTGTCTTCGGAAACCAGTTAAAGTCTTGTGCACTTCTTCGGTATCTCAATTGCCAGAGGAGTACCAAGAGTTCCGAGACGTGTTTGACAAGGTGCCTGCCGGTACTTTGCCTCCTCACCGGTCTTACGATTGTGCCATAGACCTGCAACCCGGAACCATTCCTCCTCAGGGCCGGGTGTACCCTCTGTCTGTGGCAGAGAATTGTGCTATGGAGGAGTATGTTGCCGATGCTCTGTCGCGGGGGATCATCCGCAAATCCTGCTCTCCTGCAGGGGCTGGCTTCTTCTTTGTGAAGAAAAAGGGTGGCGAGTTAAGACCATGTATCGATTATAGGGGTCTTAATCGTCTTACCATTAAGAATGCTTACCCTATTCCGCTCGTTACGGAACTCTTTGACCGCCTCAAGGGAGCTACGGTCTTTTCTAAACTTGATTTGAGAGGAGCGTACAATCTTGTTAGGATTAAGGAGGGTCACGAATGGAAAACAGCATTTAACACCAGGAGCGGGCATTATGAGTATCTTGTAATGCCCTTTGGCCTATGTAATGCTCCTGCTGTTTTTCAGGAATTTATTAATGATGTCCTACGAGATATGTTGCAACAGTGTGTTGTGGTGTACTTAGATGACATCCTCATACACTCATGTAGAGGATCAGTAAAGAACTGATGACAGGGTACAAATATAGCACTCATGAACGTGAAAAATGACGGCAAAAAAATAATAAACTAAGCTAAAATATAACTTTTACTAGATCATTTAAAAACAGGGGTTTAACACACATTTTAAAATCAGATTTTGGTCTACTACCATGGAGCCAGAAAGTGTATGTATTGGCCCTAAGGAGACAGAACAGCCTTGTTAGGATTGGGATTAAGTCTCGTGTTGAAATGACTAGCTAATGGTACAGATATGAGTACTCCTAGATCAGCCGGGATAATTGCATATTGTCTAAGTCCACTAAGATGTGTGATACATTTCCATTATAGCCTAATATTTAAAGATATACTGACCACTTCGGCGGCCCTAACTTACTTTGATTACGCTACGTAATAGAATTAGTCTGACTAACTATGCTCAGTATTACTCCTGAACCATTGATATAGGTTACTCATAACGGTAATAATAAGGTATAGAAGTTAGGCTTTTCCTAACTCAGATATAGGTTACTCACAACGGTAATAATAAGGTATAGCAGTTAGGCTTTTCCTAACTCAGACATGGTCTCCTTACAGTCGGTTTAACTTTTCAAACCACTCACAACGGTAATAACAAGGTATAGGAGTTAGGCTTTTCCTAACTCTAATACGGATACTTTATATTTCTCTGTTTTAACACAGAGTCATATTCACCATCTTCCTATAACGGTAATAACAAGGTATCATAGTCAGGCTTTTCCTGACCTAGATATGGATTTTATACACCTATAACGGTATAATAAGGTATAGCAGTTAGGTCTTTCCTAACTCTGACACGAATACTTTAGATCTCTCTGCACTAACACCTGGTTATATTATTAATCTCTCATAACGGTAATAACAAGGTATTACAGTCAGGCTCTTTCTGACCAAGATAAAGATGTATCTAGAATCAAACCTTAGTCCTCATATCACATATACCAGTTACCTTTATTCTTAACGATTATAATACATTATAGTAGTTTAACGGTAATAACATGGTATAGCAGTTAGGCTTTTCCTAACATAACACAGATGGTATCTGGTATCTATCCAACACGATTTACAACTTTATCATTATTTTTGGTATTAATAAGGTAACCAGTCAAGCTTTTCCTGACTTTTATACTGACACAAATCTATATCTAGTTTACAACTAGTTGCTATTTTCAGTATTAACAAGGTACAAATCAGTTTCTTATGACTTAGGTATCAGCAGAATTTACGCTTCAACCATATGTGACGACTATCAAGTGGTATAATCCACTGCTCTGCCAGACCTCCATATAACAGGACACATTCGGAGACTAGGATACTCTAAATCAGTATCACTAGAACCTAGCCGACATATACTTATATTTGGTGTCTGGATTACTGATATAACGTCACACACATACTGATAATCTTTCTGAGCAAAAACTTGGTTATTTTGGGCCAGAATCTGGATGTTCCAGTACTATAAACACACAGACAACCTGATGTAATAGGAGTTGTAGCCCAACCAACTTTAATTTACTGTACCCGTGATAATCTTAATTGCACAACTTTACATACTTTGTATCGGTACCTTTATTTAATGGAAATGTATCACACATCTTAGTGGACTTAGACAATATGCAATTATCCCGGCTGATCTAGGAGTACTCATATCTGTACCATTAGCTAGTCATTTCAACACGAGACTTAATCCCAATCCTAACAAGGCTGTTCTGTCTCCTAAGGGCCAGTACATACACTTTCTGGCTCCATGGTAGTAGACCAAAATCTGATTTTAAAATTTGTGTTAAACCCCTGTTTTTAAATGATCTAGTAAAAGTTATATTTTAGCTTAGTTTATTATTTTTTTGCCGTCATTTTTCACGTTCATGAGTGCTATATTTGTACCCTGTCGTCAGTTCTTTACTGATCCTCTACATAAATTGTAAATAGGTACAAGCACCAATCCCTAATAGATTGTCAATATTTGAATACACAAATGAATGTTCACTATTTATTACTAATTCTGAGTAGTGCCATTGTTTCTTTCCTGTTAACAATCCTCATACACTCACCCACACTTGAGGCTCATCATTCTGATGTTACACGGGTTCTTCAGAGACTACGTGAGAACGGGCTGTTTTGTAAACTTGAGAAATGTGAGTTCCATCAGACTCAAGTAACCTTCCTAGGTTATGTTATCTCCGTTGCAGGGTTCTCCATGGATCCTGACAAGTTATCTGCAGTTCTGCAGTGGCCTCGCCCAGTTGGTCTTCGGTCTATTCAACGTTTTTTGGGGTTCGCCAATTACTATAAAAAGTTTATTAAAAACTTTTCTTCCTTGGTCAAACCTATCACAGACATGACCCATAAAGAGAATGATCCACTCCATTGGTCACCTACTGCCATTGAGGCCTTTGATAGTCTTAAGACTGCCTTTGCTGCCGCTCCAGTTCTGGCTCATCCTAACCCTGTCCTGCCTTTCGTTCTTGAGGTCGATGCGTCTGAGACTGGAGTAGGTGCCCTCTTGTCTCAACGTCCTACGCCTGACGGTTCCTTGCATCCGTGTGGTTTCTTCTCTAAGAAATTGTCTCCAGCGGAGTGCAATTATGAAATTGGCGACAGGGAATTACTGGCCATAATTTTGGCACTCAAGGAATGGAGGCATCTCTTAAGGGTACTAGCGTGCCAGTGCTCATTCTTACTGACCACAAGAATTTAACGTATCTATCTGAAGCAAAACGTTTGTCGCCCCGACAGGCCAGATGGGTGCTATTTTTGTCTCGATTTAATTATGTGGTCTCCTACCTGCCTGGTAGTAAGAATGTTAGGGCTGATGCCCTCTCTCGACAATTTTCGCCTCTGTCCAAGGAGGAGTCTGTACGTACTCCTGTTATACCTCCTGACCATATTTTGCTACTATACGTACTAATTTGACTTCTCCCTTGGGGGAGGAGATCCTGGCTGCACAAACCAATGCACCGCCTGAGAAACCTAGTGGTAAGTGTTTTGTTCCTGAGAATCTTCGAACTAAACTTTTGCACACTTACCACTATCCTAAAGCCGCAGGTCACCCAGGCAGGAACCAAATGATTTGGTCTGTCACTCGACAATTCTGGTGGCCAGGTCTTCGTTCTGATGTTGCTGCGTATGTTGCCTCCTGCTCAGTTTGTGCACAGAATAAGACTCCTCGACGTCTTCCTGTGGGTCTTCTTCAACCTATTGCTAATGGTGAGCGTCATTGGACACATCTTTCCATGGACTTCATTGTCGAGCTCCCTGTTTCCAATGGCAATACTGTTATCCTTATGGTGGTTGACCGTTTTTCTAAAATCTCACATTGCATTCCCTTGATGAAGCTGCCTACCGCTCAGGAGCTTACTTCAATTTTTGCCCGGGAGGTCTTACGTTTACATGGGTTACCCAAGGAGATAGTGTCGGACCGGGGTAGCCAGTTTGTCTCCAGATTTTGGCGTTCCTTTTGTGCTCAAATGGGGATCCAGCTTTCCTTCTCCTCAGCATATCACCCTCAATCCAATGGGGCATGCGGAACGGTCTAATCAAGCTCTGGAACAGTTCCTCTGTTGCTATGTCTCAGATCACCACAATAATTGGTCTGAACTGTTACCTTGGGCAGAGTTTGCTCATAATAGTGCTATTAATGCTTCCTCCAAGTTATCCCCGTTCATGGCAAATTTATGGGTTTCAACCATCCTTGTTGCCCGATTCATTCATGTCTCAGGGTATTCCGGCTTTGGAGGAGCATCTCCGGCAACTCCTTCCACGTGGGTGCAGATTCAGGATTGCCTTCATCGTTCTATGCAGCGCCAAAAGTTCCAGGCTGATCGTAGGCGTCTGCCCGCACCTTCCTACCAGGTTGGTGAGAGAGTTTGGCTGTCCTCTTGCAACTTGAACCTTCGTGTGCCTTCCAATAAATTGGCTCCCCGTTATGTTGGTCCTTTTCTAATACTCCGACGGGTTAATCCTGTGGCCTATGCTCTTGACCTTCCTCCTGCTATGCGCATCTCCAATGTTTTTCATGTCTCTCTCTTGAAACCATTGGTTTGTAATCGGTTTACCACTGTGTTGCCTCGTCCCCGTCCTATCTTTGTTGACAAACATGAGGAGTATGAGGTCAGCAGCATTATTGACTCTCGTATGTCCAGGGGGCGTGTACAGTATTTGGTTCACTGTAGTGGCTACGGTCCGGAGGAGCGTTCTTGGGTTCCCTCCTCTGATGTTCATGCTCACGCCCTCCTCCGTGCCTTCCATGCCCGTTTCCCCAATAAGCGGACAATCAGAAATATATCAGAGCGCCAAGTGTTGGAGGCGCGGTCCTAATGGAGTCAAATATAAAGCTTTGTGGTATAGTAAATAGCTAACACTTTATTCTGAGCTCGGATACAATATAAAAGGTTGTTTACATATATACAAAGTTGTTCACAAATATACAAATGGATGGATTACAATTAATGGTCAGATATTCATGGATCCATGTACTGACAATTCACAATTTGCATAAAACATTAAAACATTTGAGCAAAGGAAGTCTTCCTAACATTAAAAACTCATGTAGATAAAAACAATAACAATAAAAGCGTTTTGAAGTCAGTGTATGTATAACGGGTACAAATTGAATATTACTTCAAACACTGATAACCTACGTAGATATGTGTGTCAGTAAAAATTGTTTACCTAATTGCAAGAGGTGTTATTGCGTAGGTTTGTATGTCAGTAAAATTATTTACCTAAATACAAGTGGTGTAATTGCTCTGATATGTGTAAGAATTAGCCTCAGTCCTTATGCAATAATAGATGCAAAGTGATGGGTAATCTCTTACAACGATCAGGCAGGGACTACCTTAAATTGTTTTGAATAATTCCAAAAGATATGTTTGGCGCAAAAACAACACTGCATATCACCAAAAGAACACCATACCCACAGTGAAGCATGGTGGTGGTAGCATCATGCTTTGGGTCTGTTTTTCTTCAGCTGGAACTGGGGCCTTATTCAAGGTAGAGGGAATTATGAACAGTTCTAAATACCAGTCAATATTGGCACAAAACCTTCAGGCTTCTGCTAGAAAGCTGAACATGAAGAGGAACTTCATCTTTCAGCATGACAACGACCCAAAGCATACATCCAAATCAACAAAGGAATGGCTTCACCAGAAGAAGATTAAAGTTTTGGAATAGCCCAGCCAGAGCCCAGACCTGAATCCAATCGAAAATCTGTAGGGTGATCTGAAGAGGGCTGTGCACAGGAGATGCCCTCGCAATCTGACAGATTTGGAGTGTTTTTGCAAAGAAGAGTGGGCAAATCTTGCCAAGTCAAGATGTGCCATGCTGATAGACTCATACCCAAAAAGACTGAGTGCTGTAATGAAATCAAAAGGTGCTCCAACAAAGTATTAGTTTAAGGGTGTGCACACTTATGCAACCATATTATTTTTTTATTATTATTTTTACTTCCCTTCACCTAAAAGATTTCAGTTTTTCAATTGAGTTGCATAGTTTATAGGTCACATTAAAGGTGGAAAAAGTTCTGAAATTATTTATCTTTGTCTCATTTTTTTACATCACAGAAACCTGCCATTTTAACATGGGTGTATAGACTTTTTATATTCACTGTATATATATATATAATATATATATTGTAGGTTATTTTCTTTCTAACACACACTGAGTATTCACTTTTTATGAAAAACGTTCTGAACACTGCCCACGCCACTGATGGCAGTTTTCACTTGAACCTATAATCAGGTCTCTTTTTTCTATATATAGAATATTAACTGCTTGGGATATAATTCATTTAAGATGGATTGATGCCATATATTTGAATACCAATGTCATATGTATGTATTTGTATGGTGCTATTATCTACACTAATTTTTGAATGAATTTTATGTACTTTATTTACACATCTGAATGTTTTTGAGAGTGTGTCTCAAACCACCAATCAGGTGGCTTTTTATGATTGGTTGCACTAATTATGGGAGTTTTTTTTTTTATGTGTATATAACTTTTCACTGTTCACTTTGATTTTGTCTGAGGAAGGGGTGAATACCTCGAAACGACATGCTAGTAAATATACTATTTGTTTTTAAAAAACAGAGAGTGCTTTTTTTCTTGACAGTTTATATACAGTATCCCACAAAAGTGAGTACACCACTTTACATTTTTGTAAATATTTTATTATATCTTTTTATGTGACAACACTGAAGAAATGACACTTTGCTACAATGTAAAGTAGTGAGTGTACAGCCATTAATGTCTAAACCATTGGCAACAAAAGTGAGTACACCCCTAAGTGGAAATGTCCGAATTGGGCCCAAAGTGTCAATATTTTGTGGGGCCACCATTATTTTCCAGCACTGCCTTAACCCTCTTGGACATGGAGTTCACCAGAGCTTCACAGGTTGGCACTGGAGTCCTCTTTCACTCCTCCATGACGACATCACGGAGCTGGTGGATGTTAGAGACCTTGCGCTCCCTCACCTTCCGTTTCAGGAAGCCTCACAGATGCTCAATAGGGTTTAGGTCTGGAGACATGCTTGACCAGTCCCTCACCTTTACCCTCAGCTTCTTTAGCAAGGCAGTGGTCGTCTTGGAGGTGTGTTTGGGGTCGTTATCATGTTCGAATACAGCCCTGCGGCCCAGTCTCCGAAGGGAGGGGATCATGCTCTGCTTCAGTATGTCACAGTACATGAAGGAAAAGAGAGAGGGCGCCACAATAGCGTAATATTGTCTGGTATTGTGAGCAAACATATGTAGACAAATGGTGTGCTTACCAGAACAAGAGGCACTGTGCTGTGACCAGTGCGTGATAGCTTGCTAGCACTTAACAGTGGCTAGTACACTGGATGGATAACGTTCCTTGGAGTCTTTGCTGGTGCCCCCTAGGCAACCTTTTTCTTAGTATGGATAATTTCAACTGGAAAGTAGAACTTGGTGTGTTGTTGTATGGTATTGGAATACCACAAAGCATAGACAACTTCTTGTAATAAAAAGCTTTAATATATGACGCGTTTCTCAACCCCAACTGGGTCGTTTCCTCAGATAAAAGCGAATAAAAATGGTTACATTTACCGGAATTATATACACATTGTATCATTAAAAAAAAAAAAAAAAACTTGCTATCAAACAAAAGTTTATATATCAATTCATGTTTATATTATCAAGCTATCAGATATATTCCTCAACAGAGTTTTTTAAACAAAAAACCTTTCATCACACCGGGCTGATAGCAGCAGACACCAAATATAGTGACACTTAAAAGTTAAATAAGATGATTCTTAGGAAATACAATGTTAAAACATTGCTTTCAATATTTGATACAAAATTACAACCTTGCGGGTTACCAATAGAGCCAATACTCAGGTCTTCCACTGATTTTACACACTATCGAATTATTCATACACTCACTTATATGACCTTGCATGCAAAACATGTTTCTATATGCACGGTCAGAGTTATCCAACACACCACAAAACATCAATCCATAGATAGATACAAGCTTGCAGCACGCTTATTATCAGACATGATATAATAATATCACCAAAACAAATATATATACAGTAAGGTAAAGGAGCCCCCTTTTTCAAAAGGGAGTCCATTTATTTTGCTATATGTATTCTTTTTTCCCCATATGCCAACAGCTAGTTAGACCGTAACAATTTCACAGACACAAGTGCAAAATTACACACTATAAGATCTGTATATCGATTTGTTTATAATGCTTTTTTACAAATCTTCTATATAGGGAATTTTATATATATATTTTTTATTCATTGATGTTTGTGTCATGATTAGTAACAGCTGATAGCCAAGACTGGGCTCTTACAATTGAAAATGCAGTCCTATTGGACAAACACCCAATGACAACTTCCTGTTTTTAATGATACAATGTGTATATAATGCCGGTAAATGTAACCATTTTTATTCGCTTTTATCTGAGGAAACGACCCAGTTGGGGTTGAGAAAAGCGTCATATATTAAAGCTTTTTATTACAAGAAGTTGTCTATGCTTTGTGGTATTCCAATACCATACAACAACACACCAAGTTCTACTTTCCAGTTGAAATTATCCATACTAAGAAAAAGGTTGCCTAGGGGGCACCAGCAAAGACTCCAAGGAACGTTATCCATCCAGTGTACTAGCCACTGTTAAGTGCTAGCAAGCTATCACGCACTGGTCACAGCACAGTGCCTCTTGTTCTGGTAAGCACACCATTTGTCTACATATGTTTGCTCACAATACCAGACAATATTACGCTATTGTGGCACCCTCTCTCTTTTCCTTCCTGCATTAGTCTATTCCCTACTCTCTGGGACCAAGAGGAGCTGCCTACGTTTACTCCACCACTTCATCTCAGAAGAAATACATTTACCATCTTCTTTTCCGAAAAGGGACAAACATATTGAAACGAACCAACAGGAATCCCTTTTGTATCAAGGACATAATCACTAACCGCTTTTACGGTAGAGTTGCATACTGACTTTGTTAGTTAAGATATGTTTTATGCTTCACACTTTTTTTCAGAGCGCTTTCTTTATCCCCATCTGGGATAATTCATGTCACAGTACATGTTGGCATTCATGGTTCCCTCAATGAACTGTAGCTCCCCAGTGCCGGCAGCACTTATGCAGGCCCAGTCCATGACACTCCCACCACTATGCTTGACTGTAGGCATGACACACTTGTCTTTGTACTCCTCACCTGGTTGCCGCCACACACGCTTGACACTATCTGAACCAAATAAGTTTATCTTGGTCTCATCGGACCACAGGACATGGTTCCAGTAATCCATGTCCTTAGTTTGTTTGTCTTCAGCAAACTGTTTGCAGGCTTTCTTGTGCATCATCTTTAGAAGAGGCTTCTTTCTGGGACGACAACCATACAGACCAATTTGATGCAGTGTGTGGCGTATGGTCTGAGCACTGATAGGCTGACCCCCCACCCCTTCAACCTCTGCAGGAATGCTGTCAGCAGTCATACGTCTATTTCCCAAAGACAACCTCTGGATATGACGCTGAGCACGTGCACTCAACTTCTTTGGTCGACCATGGCGAGGCCTGTTCTGAGTGGAACCTGTCCTGTGAAACCGCTGTATGGTCTTGCCCACCGTGCTGCAGCTCAGTGTCAGGGTCTTGGCAATCTTCTTATAGTCTAGGCCATCTTTATGTAGAGCAACAATTCTTTTTTTCAGATCCTCAGAAAGTTCTTGCCATAAGGTGTCATGTAGAACTTCCAGTGACCAGTATGAGAGAGTGTGAAAGCGATAACACACCTGCTCCCAATTCACACCTGAAACCTTGAAACACAAACGAGTCACATGACACCGGGGAGGGAAAATGGCTAATTGGGCCAAATTTGGAAATTTCCACTTAGGGGTGTACTCACTTTTGTTACCAACCGTTTAGACATTAAAGGGACACTGAACCCAAATTTTTTCTTTCATGATTCAGATAGAGCATGCAATTTAAAGCCACTTTCTAATTTATTCCTATTATCAATTTTTCTTAGTTCTCTTGCTATCTTTATTTTAAAAAGAAGACATCAAAATTTTTTTTTATTCAGAACTCTGGACAGCACTTTTTTATTGGTGGATGAGTTTATCCACCAATCAGCAAGAACAACCCAGGTTGATCACCAAAAATGGGCCGGCATCTAAACTTACTTTCTTGCATTTCAAATAAAGATACCAAGAGAATGAAGAAAATTTGATAATAGGAGTAAATTAGAAAGTTGCTTAAAATGTCATGCTCTATCTGAATCACGAAAGAAAAAATTTGGGTACAGTGTCCCTTTAATGGCTGTGTGTTGAGTTATTTTGAGGGGACAGCAAATTTACACTGTTATACAGGCTGTATACTCACTTCTTTATATTGTAGCAAAGTGTCATTTCTTCAGTGTTGTCACATGAAAAGATATAATAAAATATTTACAAAAATGTGAGGGGTGTACTCACTTTTGTGGGATACTGTATGTATGTATGTATATATATCTATATATATATATGCACTATATATATATATATATATATATATATATATATATATATATATATATATATATATATATATATATATACACACACACAGGTATACCCCGCTCATACAGCGGATTAGGGACCGGAGCCCCGCTGTAAAGTGAAAACCGCCTTAAAGTGAAACTTTCTTTTTACTTATCAGTGTGTTTAAAAACTTGAAAACATGTTTGAACTAACATATATTAGGGGTGCAACAGTGCTATGTTTAGTTTAACACTCGCACAGTATTCAAATAGTATTCAATAAATACTGTACCTGTAAAATACTGACAATTACTGTAGTACAATTTGCCAGACTATAGCACTGAGACACAGATTGCACTATAATTCTGTAAACAGAGTAAACTGCGCATAAGAAAATGGTGCCAATCACTTTTCTTGCAATCTCACGAAGATTACAGTACTGTTTCAAAATCCTTGTAGCTTGAACTTCAGCTTCACAAAGCGCTGTATTAGCGAAGCGCTGTAAAGTGAAGTGCTGTAAAGTGAGGTATACCTGTGTGTGTATATATATATATATATATATATATATATATATATATATATATATATATAGCCAGTAAGAATATTTAGGAGCCAGACAGTGGTATTTGTATATAGATATATGGAGACTAAAACCAAAAAGTTTGGAGCCAGGGGTACAATTCAAGGAGCCAGTGGCTCCCTGGCTCCTGAATTTTTCAAGCCCTGCTCTAATCGGTAATCACTGAAGGATATTTAACATAAAGTTTAACCACCCTCCAAAGTCCTTTTCTACCAACAAATAAGCACTCACATATCCCAACATTTGTGCCAGAGGTTGTTTTAAAGCTACAGTGTTTACTGTATGAAAAATAATTTAAAGGAAATCAGATCAGACAGAAACAGAAGAGATTGAGAATATATATACTCCAATTCTAGACTGGTTGCAAGGTGTAGCAATATGGCTAGCGAAAGATAAACTGTAGCTTTTGTTTTCTTCCTTCATATAAATACACATTGTTGGAACAAAACACCTTCCATGATGGGAAATCAGCGCAAGAGAATTGACAGACACCGGAGCAGTACATAGAAAAGAGAAATGAGTGGAATAGGAATAGTTTGTTTGGTGGAAATTTGATGAATTGTAAACATTTGGCTATTAAACGATTTCCTAAATTCTAGGTCTTGTACACTTAGCTTCCCAGTAAAGCCAATCACAAACTGTACTAGGGGGTACATAAACTCTTTACTTAAAGGGACATGAAACCCAATTTTTTTTCTTTCATGATTCAGATAGAGCATGCAGCTTTAAACTACTTTCTAATTTACTTCTATTATCAAATTTTCTTTGTTCTCTTGGGCCCTCATTTATCATTGTGCGGACGGACATGAGCCGCTATAGCAAACCATGTCAGCTGCACATCGATAAATGCAGACAGCATACGCTGTTGGCATTTATCATTGCACCAGCAGTTCTTGTGAACTGCTGGTGCAACGCCGCCCCCTGCAGATTCGCGGCCAATCGACCGCTAGCAGGGGGTGAAGGCTCGCGCGGAAACAAGGTGACCAGGGGCCATTCGGCCCTTGTTAAATAGACCCCTTGGTGTCTTTTGTTGAAACGCAGGGACATATCTGCAGCACTATATGGCAGCAGTTTTACAGAAATAATATACATTAGCAAGAGCACTAGATAGCAGCACTATTTCCTTGCATGTAGTGCATCAGACACCTACCTAGGTATCTCTTCAGCAAAGAATTACCATGGGAACGAGGCAAGTTTGATATAAGAAAATTGAAAACTTTTTAAAATTGTATGCTCTGATCCGCAAAAGAAAATGTTTGGGTTTCATATCCCTTTAAATATATAATTGTGTGCTAGAAATAGTGACTGCACATACTTATGACACCAATAGCCACAAGTGAGTTGAAAAGTGAAAGACCATCCAGTTAACCAGTGCCTAGGGTACAGGAGATGTAGATCCACCTTTCTAGATCTGTTGGATGCAGGGAAGTCAATTAAATATTTATTTTTTTAAAGCCCATATAAGGGCTAGTAAGTGCTAAAAAAAAAAGAGTCAATCTTGTGTTTAAATAATTTTGGGAAGTTGCCTGCACTTTCCTCTCGGGACCAGCAGTGCTCTGTTTACGTGGGTTAAACACACAGTAGTCTAGGGTTGAAAGTCTAAACATTACAGACTCTAATGTATAAGAGCATGTAATTTTTTGACTATAATGGCCAACTTCTCTCCTGATTTGGTAATATTTGTTTCTAACCAGAAAAATTCAACCCAGTTTCAGCCATCATTAGTATTAATGCTCATTGGGTGACAGGTATAACTCATATACAGCTGCATTAGTACTCGCAGCTGGAGATGGAACCATGTGAGTCATTTATGGGGTTTTTCATAACACTGGCAGGTGCCCTTATATGCTTTGGACAAAATATGGTACTAAAAAAACCCTTTACTTATAAAGTTTGAGGGTAGTGGGCAGTTAACGGTTTCCTTCTGTCAGACATCCAGTTCTGATAAAAACAACAACTCTATGAGATATGGTAGTTAGCCCAAATGCAGCAGTAAATGTTTTTTTGTTTTTTCAAAAAGTTTTTTTTATTAGGTTTCAAAATTACATACATCAAAAGATAAAACAGTAAACTATGTTTGTATACAAGGAAATGTCAGGTATGACAGAAATTTGTGTACAGAGTAAGATCAAGGCTAGACATTTCAAGATTTTAAATAATTAGGATAAACAATGTTTCTCTGGCATTGTTTCTCAGACCGCTGCAATTATGCATGCTCAGCCAGTGGAATGGGGATTACAAAGATTTGTCCCCTCTACTAAATCTGGACCAGGAAACCAGAGCTTCTCTTCTCTGGTGGTTATCGCGGATCCATCTGTCCAAAGGTATGACCTTTTCGCAAGCCAGATTGGACCATTGTAACAACAGACGCCAGCCTTCTAGGTTGGGGTGCAGTCTGGAACTCCCTGAAGGCTAAGGGCTCATGGACTCAGGAGGAGAAACTCCTTCCGATAAATATTCTGGAGTTAAGAGCAATATTCAATGCTCTTCTGGCTTGGCCTCAGTTAGCAAAACTGAGGTTCATCAGATTTCAGTCGGACAACATCACGACTGTGGCTTACATCAACCATCAAGGGGGGGACCAGGAGTTCCCTAGCGATGTCAGAAGTCTCCAAGATAATTCACTGGGCAGAGACTCACTCTTGCCACCTGTCAGCGATCCATATCCCAGGGGTATAGAACTGGGAGGCGGATTTTCTAAGTCGTCAGACTTTTCATCCGGGGGAGTGGGAACTCCATCCGGAGGTGTTTGCTCAATTGGTTCTCCGTTGGGGCAAACCAGAACTGGATCTCATGGCGTCTCGCCAGAACGCCAAGCTTCCTTGTTACGGATCCAGGTCCAGGGACCCAGAAGCGGCACTGATAGATGCTCTAGCAGCGCCTTGGTTCTTCAAACTGGCTTATGTGTTTCCACCGTTTCCTCTGCTCCCTCGTCTGATTGCCAAAATCAGACAGGAGAGAGCTTTGGTGATATTGATAGCGCCTGCATGGCCACGCAGGACCTGGTATGCAGACCTAGTGGACATGTCATCCTTTCCACCATGGACTCTGCCTCTGAGACAAGACCTTCTAATACAAGGTCCTTTCAATCATCCAAATCTACTTTCTCTGAGACTGACTGCATGGAGATTGAACGCTTGATCCTATCAAAGCGTGGCTTCTCCGAGTCAGTAATTGATACCTTAATACAGGCGCGAAAGCCTGTCACCAGGAAAATTTACCACAAGATATGGCGTAAATATCTTCATTGGTGTGAATCCAAGAATTACTCATGGAGTAGGGTTAGGATTCCTAGAATATTGTCCTTCCTCCAAGAGGATTTGGATAAAGGATTATCAGCTAGTTCTTTAAAGGGACAGATTTCTGCTCCGTCTATTCTTTTACACAAGCGTCTGGCAGACGTTCCAGACGTTCAGGCATTTTGTCAGGCTTTAGTTAGAATTAAGCCTGTGTTTAAACCTGTTGCTCCCCCATGGAGCTTAAACTTAGTTCTTAAAGTTCTTCAAGGAGTTCCGTTTGAACCCCTTCATTCTATTGATATCAAACTTCTATCATGGAAAGTTCTTTTTCTGATGGCTATTTCCTCGGCTCGAAGAGTCTCGGAGTTATCTGCCTTACATTGTGATTCTCCTTATCTGATCTTTCATTCAGATAAAGTAGTTCTGCGTACAAAACCTGGGTTTTTACCTAAGGTGGTTTCTAACAAGAATATCAATCAAGAGATTGTTGTTCCGTCATTATGCCCTAATCCTTCATCAAAGAAGGAACGTCTTTTGCATAATCTAGACGTAGTCCGTGCATTGAAGTTTTACTTGCAGGCTACTAAAGATTTTCGTCAAACATCTAACCTGTTTGTTGTTTACTCTGGACAGAGGAGAGGTCAAAAGGCCTCGGCAACCTCTCTGTCTTTTTGGCTTCGGAGTATAATCCGTTTAGCGTATGAGACTGCTGGACAGCAGCCCCCCGAAAGAATTACAGCTCACTCTACTTGAGCTGTGGCTTCCACCTGGGCCTTTAAAAATGAGGCTTCTGTTGAACAGATTTGCAAGGCTGCGACTTGGTCTTCGCTTCATACCTTTTCAAAATTTTTCAAATTTGATACTTTTGCTTCTTCGGAGGCTGTTTTTGGGAGAAAGGTTCTTCAGGCAGTGGTTCCTTCCGTTTGAGTTCCTGCCTTGTCCCTCCCATCATCCGTGTACTTTAGCTTTGGTATTGGTATCCCATAAGTAATGGATGATCCGTGGACTGGATACACTTAACAAGAGAAAACATAATTTATGCTTACCTGATAAATTTATTTCTCTTGTAGTGTATCCAGTCCACGGCCCGCCCTGTCCTTTTAAGGCAGGTCTAAATTTTAATCAAATTTCAGTCACCACTGCACCCTATGGTTTCTCCTTTCTCGGTTTGTTTCGGTCGAATGACTGGATATGACAGTGAGGGGAGGAGCTATATAACAGCTCTGCTGTGGGTGATCCTCTTGCAACGTCCTGTTGGGGAGGAGAATATCCCATAAGTAATGGATGATCCGTGGACTGGATACACTACAAGAGAAATAAATTTATCAGGTAAGCATAAATTATGTTTTTACCTCAAAAGTTCCTCAGTAGCCACATTCCATTGTAAAGGACTTCTAAGCAGCATATCAGTATGTCTGTCCCGGGACAGCCGAAGGGATGAGCCTCGTGCACTCTCATGTTATTTCCCTATTCAGTGTAAGGAAGTTTACAATGAAATCTCATGAGAGTTAAGTCAAATCTCATTAGATCACAGTAAAAGAGTTCATGACCTCAGCACTGTTGATGCTGATTGGCTGCTGTTCATTTCTTCATTTTTTATTTTTTTTTACCTGCAGCTGATAAAAACTTTTTACACAGAACTTACTCTGCTGAGCTGAGGAAATTGTGAGGTAAAATATCTTCCTTTTTTACATACAGATGCTCAGGTGATATTTTCCTGTCAGCTTTTTACAGTTATACTGCATCAATTTCAAGTGATTTAGCATATGAGTATTATGTCCCTTTAATATAGGATATCATGTTGGAATGATGATCTGGAGCAGGGATTTCATCTTGTAGGTTATATAATAATGTGTAGTAATGTGTGGTCTTTAGTGTTACGTTATGTGGTTGTTTGAGTTTGTAGATGTATGATTGTAAGCGTTTTCTTTTTAATGCTCTAGCTAACAATTTTCCAGATTTGTTGGATTCGAAGTAAAACATGCTATTGGTTTTACAGCGTAATGATTGGTATTCAATTTGTAAGAAATTATCTAAATCATCTCTGGCTTTTTGTAGGTCTGTGGTTATTTTAGGATCAGTGGGTGTTATTTTATGAGCATAGTCTAGGTGAGTGAAGGTTTCAGTTAGTTCTTTATATGTAGTACAATGTTTTTTTTGTTGTTTTTTTTATTTAATGAATTCTCCTCTTAGGACGCTTTTATGTGCTTCCCATATTGTAAATTAGTTTTCAATTGAACCAGAATTAAGGCTGAAATATTCCTCTATAGTTTTAGTGATATTGGTCAGCGTTGTCGGATTATCTAAGAGGGTGTCATCTAGTTTCCATAGGTATGGCGTAGAGGGGGTATTATACCATGTGAATTTGAGTGTTACCGCGGAATAGTCTGACCATGCTGTGGGAGAAATATTGCATTATTTCTCCAACATAGGTGTGTCCGGTCCACGGCGTCATCCTTACTTGTGGGATATTCTCTTCCCCAACAGGAAATGGCAAAGAGCCCAGCAAAGCTGGTCACATGATCCCTCCTAGGCTCCGCCTTCCCCAGTCATTCTCTTTGCCGTTGTACAGGCAACATCTCCACGGAGATGGCTTAGAGTTTTTTGGTGTTTAAATGTAGTTTTTATTCTTCAATCAAGAGTTTGTTATTTTAAAATAGTGCTGGTATGTACTATTTACTCTGAAACAGAAAAGAGATGAAGATTTCTGTTTGTAAGAGGAAAATGATTTTAGCAAACGTTACTAAAATCGATGGCTGTTTCCACACAGGACTGTTGAGAGGAATTAACTTCAGTTGGGGGAAACAGTGAGCAGACTTTTGCTGCTTGAGGTATGACACATTTCTAACAAGACTTGGTAATGCTGGAAGCTGTCATTTTCCCTATGGGATCCGGTAAGCCATTTTTATTAAATAAGAATAAAGGGCTTCACAAGGGCTTTAAAGACTGGTAGACATTTTTCTGGGCTAAAACGATTGATTTATAAGCATTTTTAATAGTTTATAGCTTTGAGGAGTTATTTTATTCTTGGGAATTATGTTAAATAACCGGCAGGCACTGTATTGGACACCTTTTTCACTGGGGGCCTTCTCTAATCATAGGCAGAGCCTCATTTTCGCGCCACTAATGCGCAGTTGTTTTTGGGAAGCAAGGCATGCAGATGCATGTGTGAGGAGCTCAGATACATAGAAAAAGCTTACTGAAGGCGTCATTTGGTATCGTATTCCCCTCTGGGCTTGGTTGGGTCTCAGCAAAGCAGATACCAGGGACTGTATAGGGGTTAAATATAAAAACGGCTCCGGTTCCGTTATTTTAAGAGTTAAAGCTTTCAAATTTGGTGTGCAATACTTTTAAGGCTTTAAGACACTATGGTGAAATTTTGGTGAATTTTGAACAATTCCTTCATACTTTTTCACATATTCAGTAATAAAGTGTGTTCAGTTTAAAATTTAAAGTGACAGTAACGGTTTTATTTTAAAACGTTTTTTGTACTTTGTTATCAAGTTTATGCCTGTTTAACATGTCTGAACTATCAGATAGACTATGTTCTGTATGTGAGGAAGCCAAGGTTCCTTCTCATTTAAATAGATGTGATGTATGTGACAAAAAATTTAGAGAAAATGATGCCCAAGATGATTCCTCAAGTGAGGGGAGTAAGCATGGTACTGCATCATCCCCTCCTTCGTCTACGCCAGTCTTGCCCATACAGGAGGCCCCTAGTACATCTAGTGCGCCAATACTCCTTACTATGCAACAATTAACGGCTGTAATGGATAATTCTATCAAAAACATTTTAGCCAAAATGCCCACTTATCAGCGAAAGCGCGACTGCTCTGTTTTAGAAAATACAGAAGAGCATGAGGACGCTGATGATAATGGTTCTGACATGCCCCTACACCAGTCTGAGGGGGCCAGGGAGGTTTTGTCTGAGGGAGAAATTTCAGATTCAGGGAAAATTTCTCAACAAGCTGAACCTGATGTGATTACATTCAAATTTAAATTGGAACATCTCCGCGCTCTGCTTAAGGAGGTGTTATCTACTCTGGATGATTGTGACAATTTGGTCATTCCAGAGAAATTATGTAAGATGGACAAGTTCCTAGAGGTCCCGGGGCCCCCCGAAGCTTTTCCTATACCCAAGCGGGTGGCGGACATTGTAAACAAAGAATGGGAAAGGCCCGGCATACCTTTTGTCCCTCCCCCTATATTTAAGAAATTGTTTCCTATGGTCGACCCCAGAAAGGACTTATGGCAGACAGTCCCCAAGGTCGAGGGGGCGGTTTCTACTCTAAACAAACGCACTACTATCCCTATAGAAGATAGTTGTGCTTTCAAAGATCCTATGGATAAAAAATTAGAGGGTTTGCTTAAAAAGATGTTTGTTCAGCAAGGTTACCTTCTACAACCAATTTCATGCATTGTTCCTGTCACTACAGCAGCGTGTTTCTGGTTCGATGAACTAGAAAAGTCGCTCAATAAAGATTCTTCTTATGAGGAGATTATGGACAGAATTCATGCTCTTAAATTGGCTAACTCTTTTACTTTAGACGCCACTTTGCAATTGGCTAGATTAGCGGCGAAAAATTTGGGGTTTGCTATTGTGGCGCGCAGAGCGCTTTGGCTAAAATCTTGGTCAGCGGATGCGTCTTCCAAGAACAAATTGCTTAACATACCTTTCAAGGGGAAAACGCTGTTTGGCCCTGACTTGAAAGAGATTATTTCAGATATCACTGGGGGTAAGGGCCACCCCCTTCCTCAGGATAGGTCTTTTAAGGCTAAAAATAAACCAAATTTTCGTCCCTTTCGCAGAAACGGACCAGCCCCAAGTTCTACATCCTCTAAGCAAGAGGGTAATACTTCTCAAACCAAGCCAGCCTGGAGGCCAATGCAAGGCTGGAACAAAGGTAAGCAGGCCAAGAAACCTGCCACTGCTACCAAGACAGCATGAGATGTTGGCCCCCGATCCGGGACCGGATCTGGTGGGGGGCAGACTTTCTCTCTTCGCTCAGGCTTGGGCAAGAGATGTTCTGGATCCTTGGGCGCTAGAAATAGTCTCCCAAGGTTATCTTCTGGAATTCAAGGAGCTACCCCCAAGGGGGAGGTTCCACAGGTCTCAATTGTCTTCAGACCACATAAAAAGACAGGCATTCTTACATTGTGTAGAAGACCTGTTAAAAATGGGAGTGATTCATCCTGTTCCATTAGGAGAACAAGGGATGGGTTTCTACTCCAATCTGTTCATAGTTCCCAAAAAAGAGGGACCATTCAGACCAATCTTAGATCTCAAGATCCTAAACAAATTTCTCAAGGTTCCATCGTTCAAAATGGAAACCATTCGGACAATTCTTCCTACCATCCAGGAAGGTCAATTCATGACCACGGTGGATTTAAAGGATGCGTATCTACATATTCCTATCCACAAGGAACATCATCGGTTCCTAAGGTTCGCCTTTCTGGACAAGCATTACCAGTTTGTGGCACTTCCATTTGGATTAGCCACTGCTCCAAGAATTTTCACAAAGGTACTAGGGTCCCTTCTAGCGGTGCTAAGACCAAGGGGCATTGCAGTAGTACCTTACTTGGACGACATACTGATTCAAGCGTCGTCTCTACCACAAGCAAAGGCTCATACGGACATTGTCCTGGCCTTTCTCAGATCTCACGGGTGGAAAGTGAACGTAGAAAAAAGTTCTCTATCTCCGTCAACGAGAGTTCCCTTCTTGGGAACAATAATAGACTCCTTAGAAATGAGGATTTTTCTGACAGAGGCCAGAAAATCAAAACTTCTAAGCTCTTGTCAAGTTCTTCATTCTGTTCCTCTTCCTTCCATAGCGCAGTGCATGGAAGTAATAGGTTTGATGGTCGCGGCAATGGACATAGTTCCTTTTGCGCGAATTCATCTAAGACCATTACAACTGTGCATGCTCAGTCAGTGGAATGGGGATTATACAGACTTGTCTCCGACGATACAAGTAGATCAGAGGACCAGAGATTCACTCCGTTGGTGGCTGACCCTGGACAACCTGTCACAAGGGATGAGCTTCCGCAGACCAGAGTGGGTCATTGTCACGACCGACGCCAGTCTGGTGGGCTGGGGCGCGGTCTGGGAACCCCTGAAAGCTCAGGGTCTTTGGTCTCGGGAAGAATCTCTTCTCCCGATAAATATTCTGGAACTGAGAGCGATATTCAATGCTCTCAAGGCTTGGCCTCAGCTAGCAAAGGCCAAATTCATACGGTTTCAATCAGACAACATGACGACTGTTGCGTATATCAACCATCAGGGGGGAACAAGGAGTTCCCTGGCGATGGAAGAAGTGACCAAAATAATTCAATGGGCGGAGACTCACTCCTGCCACTTGTCTGCAATCCACATCCCAGGAGTGGAAAATTGGGAAGCGGATTTTCTGAGTCGTCAGACATTTCATCCGGGGGAGTGGGAACTCCATCCGGAAATCTTTGCCCAAATAATTCAATTGTGGGGCATTCCAGACATGGATCTGATGGCGTCTCGTCAGAACTTCAAGGTTCCTTGCTACGGGTCCAGATCCAGGGATCCCAAGGCGACTCTAGTGGATGCACTAGTAGCACCTTGGAGCTTCAACCTAGCTTATGTGTTCCCACCGTTTCCTCTCATTCCCAGGCTGGTAGCCAGGATCAAACAGGAGAGGGTATCGGTGATCTTGATAGCTCCTGCGTGGCCACGCAGGACTTGGTATGCAGATCTGGTGAATATGTCATCGGCTCCACCATGGAAGCTACCTTTGAGGCAGGACCTTCTTGTTCAAGGTCCGTTCGAACATCCGAATCTGGCCTCACTCCAACTGACTGCTTGGAGATTGAACGCTTGATTTTATCAAAGCGAGGGTTCTCAGATTCTGTCATTGATACTCTTGTTCAGGCTAGAAAGCCTGTAACTAGAAAAATCTACCATAAAATATGGAAAAAATATATCTGTTGGTGTGAATCTAAAGGATTCCCATGGAACAAGATAAAAATTCCTAAGATTCTATCCTTTCTTCAAGAAGGTTTGGAGAAAGGATTATCTGCAAGTTCTTTGAAGGGACAGATTTCTGCTTTATCTGTTTTACTTCACAAAAAGCTGGCGGCTGTGCCAGATGTTCAAGCTTTTGTTCAGGCTCTGGTTAGAATCAAGCCTGTTTACAAACCTTTGACTCCTCCTTGGAGTCTTAATTTAGTTCTTTCAGTTCTTCAGGGGGTTCCGTTTGAACCCCTACATTCCGTTGATATCAAGTTATTATCTTGGAAAGTTTTGTTTTTGGTTGCAATTTCTTCTGCTAGAAGAGTTTCAGAGTTATCTGCTCTGCAGTGTTCTCCTCCTTATCTGGTGTTCCATGCAGATAAGGTGGTTTTGCGTACTAAACCTGGTTTTCTTCCGAAAGTTGTTTCTAACAAAAATATTAACCAGGAGATAGTCGTGCCTTCTTTGTGTCCGAATCCAGTTTCAAAGAAGGAACGTTTGTTGCACAATTTGGATGTAGTTCGTGCTCTAAAATTCTATTTAGAGGCTACAAAGGATTTCAGACAAACATCTTCCTTGTTTGTTGTTTATTCTGGTAAAAGGAGAGGTCAAAAAGCAACTTCTACCTCTCTCTCTTTTTGGCTTAAAAGCATCATCAGATTGGCTTATGAGACTGCCGGACGGCAGCCTCCTGAAAGAATCACAGCTCATTCCACTAGGGCCGTGGCTTCCACATGGGCCTTCAAGAACGAGGCTTCTGTTGATCAGATATGTAAGGCAGCGACTTGGTCTTCACTGCACACTTTTACTAAATTTTACAAATTTGATACTTTTGCTTCTTCTGAGGCTATTTTTGGGAGAAAGGTTTTGCAAGCCGTGGTGCCTTCCATCTAGGTGACCTGATTGGCTCCCTCCCATCATCCGTGTCCTAAAGCTTTGGTATTGGTTCCCACAAGTAAGGATGACGCCGTGGACCGGACACACCTATGTTGGAGAAAACAGAATTTATGTTTACCTGATAAATTACTTTCTCCAACGGTGTGTCCGGTCCACGGCCCGCCCTGTTTTTTTAATCAGGTCTGATGATTTATTTTCTCTAACTACAGTCACCACGGTATCATATGATTTCTCCTATGCAAATATTCCTCCTTTACGTCGGTCGAATGACTGGGGAAGGCGGAGCCTAGGAGGGATCATGTGACCAGCTTTGCTTTGCTCTTTGCCATTTCCTGTTGGGGAAGAGAATATCCCACAAGTAAGGATGACGCCGTGGACCGGACACACCGTTGGAGAAAGTAATTTATCAGGTAAACATAAATTCTGTTTTTTTTGTGAGGGATAGGCCTTGTTGATTAGTAAAAATGTAGTCAATTCTGCTATGTATTTTGTTAGGGTGTGAGAAAAAGGTAAAGTTGTGGTGGTCTTGGTGAATGAAGTGCCAGGTGTCATATAGGTTGAGGTCTTTCAGGCCTCTCCATAAAGTGTTAGTGACTTTTTTTGGTATCTGGATCTTGGGGTTTGAGCTATCTTTGGCTGGTTGTAGGGGAAGATTAAAATCCCCTGCTAGGAATACAGGGCCTTTTGCAATATCTAACATCTTATTAAACATAGTTTTAAAGAAGGGGGTTTGCTTAGCATTTGGAACATATATGCTAATGAGAGTGATTGGTCTTCCGTAGAGAAGAATCCTAGGAATCTACAGCAGTAAATGTTATGTCCGTCAATTATAACTCAGCTATAGAAGTTGTGTCAGTCTATAATCACTTTTTGAGTCACACAATGTGTACCTGTCAGACATGAGGCCCTCATAACACTATACAAGTTGTACAGCTGTAATAGAGCTAACTGGCACAGTTTGTGTCACTCAGCAATTGAGAGCCTATACAGTCATAAAAGAAATAAAAGTTGTGCCAGCCAATTCTAATGCAGCTGTCGTACCAGTCACCCAGTGAGTCCTAATAAAGCCCCAGTGTCATTGTAAGACTTTTACTCCCTCTAGTGTCTCAACCTATCTGCACCTTCCAATGAAATATCAAATAAAGAAAAGGGGGGAAAAACACTTTTTTTATTAAGGAAAATAATTTTATTTGCAGAAATCACATGAAATATTCTTATAGTCATACAAAACAATAAAAATACAGACATTTTAAAAATATATGTAATAAATACTCAAAAGTATAAAGGTCATATCCAACCCAACGATCCTGTAAAACCGCACAGAACCCTAAATGGTTCTGATCATGAAAAACAATTTTAAACAATGTCATGGCTTTTAAAACAGAATCATGATGATCAGAATTGAAGGGCTATGAAACTGCTGAAATATATATATATATATATATAAATAGAATATGATGAGCCACTTTGCTTTTTCTCTCACTTCCTCAAGAAGGCTGGGGACAAGTTTAAATACATTTCATTCATCTCCCTCTAATTATCGGTGCCGCCATTTTGGAACCTAGGTTCTTCTGAAAGACAGATTTTAGTTGAAATTATGCAAAAAATTCAACCTGCTTTGTTTCTAATGGCAACATTGCTGTACTGTAACTGGACAGTGTGAGGAGGAATGGACCAACATTCCTTAAAGGGACATTAAACCCAGAATTTTTCTTTCATGATCCAGATAGAGAATACAATTTTAAACAACATTCCAATTTACTTGTATTATCTAATTTACTTCATTCTTTAGATATCCTTTGTTGAATAAATAGCAATGCACCTTGGTGAGCCAATCACGCGAGGCATCTATGTACCAGCCACCAATCCGCTGCTACTGAGCCTATCTAGATTAAACCCAGAATTTTTCTTTCATGATCCAGATAGAGAATACAATTTTAAACAACATTCCAATTTACTTGTATTATCTAATTTACTTCATTCTTTAGATATCCTTTGTTGAATAAATAGCAATGCACCTTGGTGAGCCAATCACACAAGGCATCTATGTACCAGCCACCTATCCGCTGCTACTGAACCTATCTAGATATGCTTTTCAGAAAAGTAATCAAGAGAATGAAGCAAATTAGATAATAGAAGTAAATTGGAATGTTGTTTAAAATTATATTTTCTATCTGAATCATAAAATATTTTTTTTTTAGTTTAATGTCCCTTTAAATTAAATGTAAGGAACTTGTTTATCATAGCAAACATTGTTTGTGGCTCTTATCAAAACCATTCTCCTATTTTAATACTTTAAACGTGCCAGACGGTAAAGCTCCGCCTCTTTATACTGGGTGCCGCCATCTTGAAGTTTAGGTATTCTCACAACCTGTGACAGAAATGCTGCTCACTCACAGATCAGTAAAATCAGTTATTTGACAGCTGTATCAAACACTCTTTCTATTATCAACCAGAATCACATTCAGCTGGCAAAAAAATAAAAAAAAAAATAATAAAAAAAATATTGGTATTATCCCTGATCTTTAAAGGGACACTAAACCTAAATATTTTCTTTCACGATTTAGATAGAGCAGCAATTTTAAGCAACTTTCTAATTTACTCCTATTATCAAATTTTCTTTGTTTTCATCCTATCTTTATTTGAAAAAGCAGGAATGTAAGCCTAAGATCCGGCCCATTTTTTGTTTAGCACCTGGGTAGCACTTGCTGATTGGTGGCTAAATGTAGCAAACCTATCAGCAAGCGCTACCCAGGTGCTGAACCAGAAATGGGCCGGCATTTAACTTTTCATTCCTGCTTTATTCAAATAAAGATAGCAAGAGAACGAAGAAAAATTGATAACAGGAGTAAATTAGAAAGTTGCTTAAGATGTCTGCTCTCTGAATCATGAAATAAATAAATTGGGTTTAGTGTCCCTTTAAATGCACACTGCTTTTGTTACAGGGTGTGAGAATACATGTGCTCCAAGATGGCGGCACCCAATATAAAGAGGCGGAGCTTTACCGTCTGACAACTTTAAGGGGTTTAAGTAGAAGAAAGGCTTTGAAGAGAGCTGCAAGAAGAGAAGAAAATGCAATAACATTGTGAATAGTGACCATGCTATTACAGTTATGCGGAGCAGTTTAATATTCCTTTAACTTATTGGTATTGAAGATGGGACCACTAATTTCTGAACCTTAAAGGAATATGAAACCGCAAATTTTTCTTTCATGATTCAGACAGAGCATGCAATATAAACAAGTTTCTAATTTATTTCTATTATCAATTTTTTTCTGTTCTCTTGGTATCTTTTGTTGAAAACCAGGGACATATATGCATAGGAGCCGTCCCATCTGGAGAACTAAATAGCAGCAGTTTTGCAAGAATGTAACCCATTTGTACAATTTCCTGCCAACACAGAATATCATAGCAAGCAAGCAAATTTGATAATAGAAGTAAATTGGAAACTTTTATAAAAATTGTATGCGCTGTCTGAATGACAAAAGAAACATTTTGGGTTTCATATCCCTTTAAAGATACATTGTAGTCAAACTGTTTTTGTTGTCCATATGAAGAGAGCAGTTATTACTAAAAAGGTTATAATAGTCAAAAAATGACATGCGCTAATACGTTAAGAGCATGTCATTTTACGATTATAGACCTGCTCTACTGATGGTCCCAAGAGGAACCCACTTCTCCTCCAATCAGCAGCGCTAGTCTCACAACTCAAATGTGCAACTAGCTCTGCTAATTAGCGGAGTGGTGAGTTCTGCCCGAGACCCAGTCTTTGTGGGGGTTAAACATACAGTAGAGCAGGGTCGATAGTGGTAAAATGACATACTCTAACGGATTAGAGCATGACATTTTTCAACTATTATGGCCCTTTAAGCACAGTGCCTTATTTTGTCTGCATAATATATATAAAGCTATTTCGATTTAAAATATGAACAAATACAACAACAACAACAGTGTTCTCCCCAGGGTCTATTAGAGGGTGCTTCATCCTGCTCATTTTACTGACCAATTGTCTAAAATTTAGGCCAATATTAAAGGGATACTAAACCCAATTTTTTTTTCTTTAATGAGTTAGAGCTTGCAATTTTAAGCAACTTTCTAATGTACTTCTATTATCAATTGTTTGTTGTTCTCTTGCTATCTTTATTAAAAAAAAAGAACAGGAATGTAAAGCTTAGGAGCTAGCCCATTTTTGGTTCAGAACCTGGGTTACGCTTGCTTATTGGTGGCCACCAATAAGCAAGCATTATGCAGGGTGTTGAACCTAAAATTGTCTGGCTCCTACGCTTTACATTCCTGCTTTTTAAATAAAGATCGCAACAGAACGACACAAAATTGATAATAGGAGTAAATTAGAAAGTTGCAAGCTCTATCGGACTCATTAAAGAAAAAAAATGGGTTTAGTATCCCTTTTTTAATGTTTGTTGTACATATTATCAATACATCAAGTTATGTTAAATTATGCACTTAGTCTGTGCTTTGGATTTGTACATAACAGAAAATGTTATACTATTGCAAACTATAACACTGCCCCCTGGCTACTACATAATTCCATCTGGTTGGCAATATTTTCTGTGGCAAACAGAGTATAGTATAAAGTTGTGTACTTCTTATTAATGTACAAACATTAATTGCACCTATCATCTAATGTGTATTAGCAAGTACACAACCAATACTGCTATATTAATTTAAGTGTTGCTCTTCATAAAGAGAAAACCTTTTTTTAAGTACATGCCCTTTAATGCCCAAATTCCTTCCACCAAATATGTTGAATGACTTGTAGATAAATATTGAGAAGTTATTTCTTTTAAATCAGATTTTCTATTATTATGCAAAATTACATTAAAATGTAATAATGTTTTACATTTGTTTTGAAACACTGTCTGTAAAGTTTTAATAAAAAGCAATCTATAGAAACATTAAAAAATACATAAAAAATACACACATATACAACACATTTGTTAATATTCTTTGGTCTCAAGCAAAGGTAAAATTTAAGGCACTGACAGATATTGTAAGAAACAATTTGATAACATCATAATGAAAACAAGGATATTGTGAATGCCCTGGAAGCAAGAGAATCACTACACCTAATATATAATAACTGAATAAAAAAACAATTCAGGGGAGGGGTAATTATCACTCAATAGTTTTACATTGATTTGTATAGGAGGAGATTCTACGTGTAAAATATATTGAGAAAACTATTTGAAAACTATTTTTAAAATAAAAAAAATGTAACAAATTACCTTATGTGATCTTTTGCAAATTACCGGTACTTAATTCACCGGGTTAGTAAAGAAATATTAAGGGTATACACACACAACAAGGTTTTTTTTTTTTTGTTTTTTTTTATAAAGTAGAAACATCTCACCTGTTTGAATATAATTTCAAATTATTTGCATTAAAAAAAGGCATATTTACCTATAAAATTATTCAAATAAAACATTTTTTTCTTCATTTGAATGTGCATTAACAGAGCAAGATCACTATCAATCAAGTATGTATGTATATAAAAGTAGATATGAGGCTTTCGAGCACCAATGGTGTCAACTATCGAGTATTTTAATATTCCATGTCTTGAGGTTTCTTACGAGCAGATTTTAACCATTCAGCTATCTGAACTGCAATTTCCTGCAATAAAGAACAAAAGAATATATAGTTTTTTTAATTTTACTTCAGATTGGAAGAATGTAAAACATGCTTAACATGAAGAGCAAAATCATAACACATTAACAAGAAACCAGTAAAGTTTGCATGGATCTGTATAAGAAACCTTTGAATTTAATTAGTTTCTAATACAAATAAGGAAACCTTCCCTACCTCTCTAGCTTTCTTTAGGGATGGTAGATCACTTTCATGGGAAGGACTCATGTTGGCGCAGTGGGCGGTCCCATTTATAAAGATAGCAATTTCTGAGCGAGACTGGTTTTTCAACACACTGAGCGCATGCCATGGGTCAATGTCACCTGCAAGGGAATAATAGGAAAACCATTAGCAGTGATACCTTAAAATGGTCACTCTCTTTACGATTATTTGGTCTTAACAAAAAGTTGGTAATATTTTAGTAGGATTTTTCTTTTGCCTGTTACAAATACCATTGACAAAGATGATCCTGCTGGACTTGGGTCGATCAGCCCCATAGAACTCATTAGTGTACTGGACTGACTGATGCACATACTCTTTTGGAATCTGGAAGACCAGGGGACAGAGATCCAGTTGGGAATGTAGGGTGATACGTTGGGAAAATGGACAAATATTGTTTTCACATGTCTGATCTGAAATTAAGAAGAGTGTTTAATAAAACAAAAATAAATAACCAAAAAAAAATAAATAACTGTCACAATTGCCTAGAGCATCCCCCAAAACAACATAAACCAAAAGGTTGTCTTATATAACAGATAAATATCGCACACACAAAGTCTCTCTATTCTGATGTGCATATATCTGGTGCACAGAGTTCAAGATGATTTTCACTTCTCTCAGTCATACAATTTTAATTTATTTTTCTTCCAGATCTTTTCTAAGAAGTTTTCACTTTTTCCTTCATCACTTACAGTATCCAAACTCAGTGCAAGTTTGATAGTACCACTGTCGTTCTCCAACACCTATCATACTTTGTGAGGTGCTGTTGAGATCTGCCACAGATTTCTCGTAAGAGTTGTCCACACACTTCAGAACTGTATTTTCCAAAAATCTCTGTAAGAAACAGAAAAAATGAATGTGTTATAATCAAGCCCAGACATGTTGTGTGTGCCCTTGTAGAATAATCAATAATTTAGAAGCAGCCAACAACCTGTTTTTCTTCCCATACTGCAAAATTTAACATCAGCATGATGCCTTTTATCAAAAATTATTTTTATTAGAAGATTACAATTCATTATATTCCTATTTTTTTTTTCAAAAATAAGTTTTTCTGTACCAGCTCACCCGATTAATAGATTTGAGACCATCATAACCAGATTTTGCAGAGGTCATAATCTGGCAGATTCGCCGCACATCAATGTTTTGACCCTCTCCATTATACTGTACTGCCCCCATAAAGATATCCGCCAAATTGCTGACAAACTCTGTGTAATCATTTGGACCATGCAGGGGAGCACAAGATGAAAAATCTTCCTCAAGCTGAGAGGTGTTCCCAGTCTGAAGGATGGAATCTACTGATTGGAAGCCTACGCGGACTGCATCACGGCACTGTTAAGGTGAAAAATGTAAATGTTTGAAGCAATAGAGAAAAGTTTAACATTTTAAAAGTTTGGTGCCATATACAAAATAAATTATCTAATGACTGACACTATAGTTTAAAAGGCAACAATGTCATATAGGAATAAAGTGGTCCAATGACTGATCAGTATTTACCTTTGGTGACCCTCCAATTACTGCATCAGACAAACTTTGAGACACCACCTGAGGACACAAAAAAAACCCACTGAGCACAAGAAAGTACAACATAGAGAGTCAGCTTATCTTTTTATAGTTGTACTCTGTGAAAATCATTACTGGTCTAAAAAGAAACTGCACCAAGGTGATAAATCGCCATAGAGCAGGCTAACAATGTTATTGAGCTGGTTGTTCGTTCCTGTGAGCACGCTTCTCTCGGAGAGTATTAAGTCTCCCCAAAGGGAAGAGAGGCAACTAGACGTGGACTCCTTACTCAGTGTACTTAGATAAATATGGCTGCGCCTCACTGACAAGGCCCAATAAAGGCTTAAACGATCGTCTAGGGTTGTAGTGTTCCTTGTTCAGAGAGGATTGCCTGGTATTTCGGCGCTGTACTGACGTTATTAGGCGGGATCAGACTGATATACTACAGGAAAGTTCTTCTCTGTGAAAAGCATTACTGGGCTAACAAGAAGTTGCACCTAGGTGGTAAATCGACATAGAACAAGCTAACAATGTTATTGAGCTAGTTGTTAGTTCCTGTGAGTGCGCTTCTCTCTGTGTGTTATCTATCTATTACACATTAAAAATATACACTGCTAAAATAATATTTAGCTTAAAACTTATTTGAAATTATGCAATAAACAGCATAAACAATTTAATGCCTATGGTAAAGTTTTCATCAGTGTGAAACTAGGCCTATATATATTAGTAACAGTTGTTACAGCACCTCTTTCAATCATCGTCACCCAGCAGGTAGTGCACATTGCCACTTGGAGTCTTGCAGCTCCATAAATACATAGATAAAGTGAGTCCAGCAGCAGCACTTTTTTCCAGTGCAAAACCCCTTTTATTGAGGTAACTTAAGGGTAAAAAAGAAATAGCGTGATGATTAAGGGCTTAACATCCCTGAAACGTAGCTGTTTTGTATTTGAAAAAACAGTGCTGTTGCTAACCTCACTCTATCTATTTAATCTATATATATATTGAATTGAATTTGTGATTTAAGAAATTAAAAAAGGAAAATACATTTATTCATGTTATGTTATCTTAGAAAAAGTATGTTTACATGAGCGTTTTGAATAAAATTGAGATTGGGGATAATATGTACTTATTAAAAGTACTAATATCATTTGAAATAAATTATATACAACACATTTACTTTCACATAGGGACCGATTTATCAATGTCCGCCCCACATAGATAAATGCCGACAGCATACCCTGTTGGCATTTATTATTCCACAAGCATTGTGTGAAATGCTTGTGCAATGCCGCCCCCTGCACATTCGCGGCCAATCGGCCGCTAGCAGGTGTCAATCATCCCGATCGTATCCGATCGTGATGATTGCTATCTGCCACCTCTGAGGTGGCGGATGAGTTAAGGAGCTGCTTAAAGGGACAGTATACACTCATTTCTCCAACATAGGTGTGTCCGGTCCACGGCGTCATCCTTACTTGTGGGGATATTCTCTTCCCCAACAGGAAATGGCAAAGAGCCCAGCAAAGCTGGTCACATGATCCCTCCTAGGCTCCGCCTACCCCAGTCATTCTCTTTGCCGTTGTACAGGCAACATCTCCACGGAGATGGCTTAGAGTTTTTTAGTGTTTAACTGTAGTTTTTATTATTCAATCAAGAGTTTGTTATTTTAAAATAGTGCTGGTATGTACTATTTACTCAGAAACAGAAAAGAGATGAAGATTTCTGTTTGTATGAGGAAAATGATTTTAGCACCGTAACTAAAATCCATGGCTGTTCCACACAGGACTGTTGAGAGCAATTAACTTCAGTTGGGGGAACAGTGTGCAGTCTCTTACTGCTTGAGGTATGACACATTCTAACAAGACGATGTAATGCTGGAAGCTGTCATTTTCCCTATGGGATCCGGTAAGCCATGTTTATTAAGATAGTAAATAAGGGCTTCACAAGGGCTTATTAAGACTGTAGACTTTTTCTGGGCTAAATCGATTCATTATTAACACATATTTAGCCTTGAGGAATCATTTATTCTGGGTATTTTGATATGATTATATCGGCAGGCACTGTTTTTGACACCTTATTCTTTAGGGGCTTTCCCTAATCATAGTCAGAGCCTCATTTTCGCGCCGGTATGGCGCACTTGTTTTTGAGGACAGCATGGCATGCAGCTGCATGTGTGTGGAGCTCTGATACATAGAAAGGTCTTTCTGAAGGCATCATTTGGTATTGTATTCCCCTTTGGGCTTGGTTGGGTCTCAGCAAAGCAGATTCCAGGGACTGTAAAGGGGTTAAATGTAAAAACGGCTCCGGTTCCGTTATTTTAAGGGTTAAAGCTTCCAAATTTGGTGTGCAATACTTTTAAGGCTTTAAGACACTGTGGTGAAATTTTGGTGAATTTTGAACAATTCCTTCATACTTTTTCGCAATTGCAGTAATAAAGTGTGTTTAGTTTAAAATTTAAAGTGACAGTAACGGTTTTATTTTAAAACGTTTTTTGTGCTTTGTTATCAAGTTTATGCCTGTTTAACATGTCTGAACTACCAGATAGATTGTGTTCTGACTGTGGGGAAACCAAGGTTCCTTCTCATTTAGCTATATGTATTTTATGTCATAAAAAATTTAGTAAAAATGATGCCCAAGATGATTCCTCAAGTGAGGGGAGTAAGCATGGTACTGCATCATCCCCTCCTTCGTCTACACCAGTCTTGCCCATACAGGAGGCCCCTAGTACATCTAGTGCGCCAATACTCCTTACTATGCAACATTTAACGGCTGTAATGGATAATTCTATCAAAAACATTTTAGCCAATATGCCCACTTATCAGTGAAAGCGCGACTGCTCTGTTTTAGAAAATTCTGTAGAGCATGAGAACGCTGATGATATGGTTTCTGAAGGGCCCCTACACCAGTCTGAGGGGGCCAGGGAGGTTTTGTCTGAGGGAGAAATTTCAGATTCAGGAAACATTTCTCAACAAGCTGAACCTGATGTGATTACTTTTAAATTTAAGTTGGAACATCTCCGCGCTCTGCTTAAGGAGGTGTTATCCAATTTGGATGATTGTGATTATCTGGTCATTCCAGAACCACTATGTAAAATGGAAAAGTTCTTAGAGGCCCCGGGGCCCCCCGAAGCTTTTCCTATATCCAAGCGGGTGGCGTACATTGTTAGTACAGAATGGGACAGGCCCGGTATACCTTTAGTACCTCCCCCCATATTTATAAAATTGTTTTCCTATAGTCGACACCAGAAAGGACTGATGGCAGACAGTCCCCAAGGTCGAGGGGGCGGTTTCTACTCTACACAAGCGCGCCACTATACCCATAGAAGATAGTTGTGCTTTCCAAGATCCTATGGATAAAAAATTAGAAGGTCTGCTAAAGATGTTTGTTCAGCAAGGTTCCCTTCTACAACCAATTGCATGCATTGTCCCTGTCACTGCAGCCGCGTGTTTCTAGTTTGATGAGCTAGGAAAGGCGATTATTAGTAATTCTTCTTCTTATGAGGAGATTATGGACAGAATTCGTGCTCTTAAATTGGCTAATTCTTTCACCCTAGACGCCACCTTGCAATTGGCTAGGTTAGCGGCGAAAAAATTCTGGGTTTGCTATTGTGGCGCAGAGCGCTTTGGTTAAAATCTTGGGCAGCGGATGCGTCTTCCAAGAACAAATTGCTTGACATTCCTTTCAAGGGGAAAACACTCTTTGGCCCTGACTTGAAAGAGATTATCTCTGATATCACTGGGGGCAAGGGCCACGCCCTTCCTCAGGATAGGTCTTTTCAAGACCAAAAATAAACCTAAGTTTCGTCCCTTTCGCAGAAACGGATCAGCCCCAAGGGCTACGACTAAGCAGGAAGGTAATACTTCTCAAGCCAATCCAGCCTGGAGACCTATGCAAGGCTGGAACAAAGGAAAGCAGGCCAGGAAACCTGCCACTGCTACCAAGACAGCATGAAATGCGGGCCCCCGATCCGGGACCGGATCTGGTGGGGGGCAGACTCTCTCTCTTCGCTCAGGCTGGGGCAAGAGATGTTCTGGACCCTTGGGCGCTAGAAATAGTCTCCCAAGGTTATTCTCTGGAGTTCAAGGGGCTTCCTCCAAGGGGGAGGTTCCACAGGTCTCAGTTGTCTTCAGACCACATAAGAAGACAGGCATTCTTACATTGGGTAGAAGACCTGCTAAAAATGGGAGTGATTCATCCTGTTCCATTAGGAGAACAAGGGATGGGGTTCTACTCCAATCTGTTCATAGTTCCCAAAAAAGAGGGAACGTTCAGACCAATCTTAGATCTCAAGATCTTGAACAAGTTTCTCAAGGTTCCATCGTTCAAGATGGAAACCATTCGAACACTTCTTCCTTCCATCCAGGAAGGTCAATTCATGACCAAGGTGGATTTCAAGGATGCGTATCTACATATTCCTATCCACAAGGAACATCATCGGTTCCTAAGGTTGAATTCCTGGACAAGCATTTCCAGTTCGTGGCGTTTTCTTTCGGATTAGCCACTGCTCCTAGGATTTTCTCATAGGTACTAGGGTCCCTTCTGGCGGTGCTAAGACCAAGGGGCATTGCTGTAGTACCTTACTTGGACGACATTCTGATTCGAGCGTCGTCCCTTCCTCAAGTAAAGGCTCACACGGACATTGTCCTGGCCTTTCTCAGATCTCACGGATGGAAAGTGAACGTGGAAAAGAGTTCTCTATCTCCGTCAACGAGGGTTCCCTTCTTGGGAACTATAATAGACTCCTTAGAAATGAGGATTTTTCTGATAGAAGCCAGAAAAACAAAACTTCTAGACTCTTGTCGGATACTTCATTCCGTTCCTCTTCCTTCCATAGCGCAGTGCATGGAAGTGATAGGTTTGATGGTAGCGGCGATGGACATAGTTCCTTTTGTGCGCATTCATCTAAGACCATTACAACTGTTCCTGCTCAGTCAGTGGAATGGGGACTATTCAGACTTGTCTCCGAAGATACAAGTAAATCAGAGGACCAGAGACTCATTCCGTTGGTGGCTGTCCCTGGACAACCTGTCACAAGGGATGACCTTCCGCAGACCAGAGTGGGTCATTGTCACGACCGACGCCAGTCTGATGGGCTGGGGCGCGGTCTGGGGATCCCTGAAAGCTCAGGGTCTTTGGTCTCGGGTAGAATCTCTTCTACCGATAAATATTCTGGAACTGAGAGCGATATTCAATGCTCTCAAAGCTTGGCCTCAGCTAGCGAGGGCCAAGTTCATACATCAACCATCAGGGGGGAACAAGGAGTTCCCTAGCGATGGAAGAAGTGACCGAAATCATTCTATGGGCGGAGTCTCACTCCTGCCACCTGTCTGCTATCCACATCCCAGGAGTGGAAAATTGGGAAGCGGAAGTGGGAACTCCATCCGGAAATCTTTGCCCAAGTCACTCAACCGTGGGGCATTCCAGACATGGATCTGATGGCCTCTCGTCAGAACTTCAGAGTTCCTTCTACGGGTACAGATCCAGGGATCCCAAGGCGGCTCTAGTGGATGCACTAGTAGCACCTTGGACCTTCAAACTAGCTTATGTGTTCCCGCCGTTTCCTCTCATCCCCAGGCTGGTAGCCAGGATCAATCAGGAGAGGGCGTCGGTGATTTTGATAGCTCCTGCGTGGCCACGCAGGACTTGGTATGCAGATCTGGTGAATATGTCATCGGCTCCACCATGGAAGCTACCTTTGAGACGAGACCTTCTTGTTCTAGGTCCGTTCGACCCACTCCAGCTGACTGCTTGGAGATTGAACGCTTGATCTTATCAAAGCGAGGGTTCTCAGATTCTGTTATTAATACTCTTGTTCAGGCCTGAAAGCCTGTAACCAGAAAATTACCACATAATTTGGTATATCTGTTGGTGTGAATCTGCAGGATTCCCTTGGGACAAGGTTAAGATTCCTAAGAGTCTATCCTTCCTTCGAGAAGGATTGGAAAAAGGATTATCTGCAAGTTCCTTGATGGGACAGATTTCTGCCTTGTCTGTGTTACTTCACAAAAAGCTGGCAGCTGTGCCAGATGTTCTAGCCTTTGTTCAGGCTCTGGTTAGAATCAAGCCTGTTTACAAAATTTTGACTCCTCCTTGGAGTCTCAACCTAGTTCTTTCAGTTCTTCAGGGGGTTCCGTTTGAACCCTTACATTCCGTTGATATTAAGTTATTATCTTGGAAAGTTTTGTTTTTGGTTGCAATTTTTTCTGCTAGAAGAGTTTCAGAATTATCTGCTCTGCAGTGTTCTTCTCCTTATCTGGTGTTCCATGCAGATAAGGTGGTTTTGCGTACTAAACCTGGTTTTCTTCCAAATCCAGTTTCAAAGAAGGAACGTTTGTTGCACAACTTGGATGTAGTTCGTGCTCTCAAATTTTACTTAGCAGCTACTAAGGTTTTCAGACAAACTTTGTCTTTGTTTGTTGTTTATTCTGGTAAACGGAGAGGTCAAAAAGCAACTTCTACCTCTCTCTCCTTCTGGATTAAAAGCATTATCCGATTGGCTTATGAGACTGCCGGACGGCAGCCTCCTGAAAGAATCACAGCTCACTCCACTAGGGCTGTGGCTTCCACATGGGCCTTCAAGAACGAGGCTTCTGTTGATCAGATATGTAAGGCAGCGACTTGGTCTTCACTGCACACTTTTTCTAAATTTTACAAATTTGATACTTTTGCTTCTTCTGAGGCTATTTTTGGGAGAAAGGTTTTGCAAGCCGTGGTGCCTTCCATTTAGGTGACCTGATTTGCTCCCTCCCTTCATCCGTGTCCTAAAGCTTTGGTATTGGTTCCCACAAGTAAGGATGACGCCGTGGACCGGACACACCTATGTTGGAGAAAACAGAATTTATGTTTACCTGATAAATTACTTTCTCCAACGGTGTGTCCGGTCCACGGCCCGCCCTGGTTTTTTTAATCAGGTCTGATAATTTATTTTCTTTAACTACAGTCACCACGGTAACATATGGTTTCTCCTATGCAAATATTCCTCCTTAACGTCGGTCGAATGACTGGGGTAGGCGGAGCCTAGGAGGGATCATGTGACCAGCTTTGCTGGGCTCTTTGCCATTTCCTGTTGGGGAAGAGAATATCCCCACAAGTAAGGATGACGCCGTGGACCGGACACACCGTTGGAGAAAGTAATTTATCAGGTAAACATAAATTCTGTTTTTCATATAACTGCATGTAATAGACACTACTATAAAGAATACGATGCACAGATACGGTTATAAAAATCCAGTATAAAACTGTTTAAAAACTTACTTAGAAGCTCTCAGTTTAGCTCCATTGAATAGGTAGCCGGAAAGCCCATTGCAAGACACTCCCCCCTCCCCCTTCTTTTGCATATGAAAAGACCCTTTACATAAACAGGAGCAAGATGGAAAAGGTAGCTGACGGTATTCTCATAAAACTTCGGGGCTTGGTTAGGAGTCTGAAAATCAGAGCAATGTTATTTAAAAATAAGCAAAATTATACATTTAAAAAAACCAAAAAAACTTTATGGGCTATATAAATAGATCATCTACAAAACATTTATGCAAAGAAAAAAAGAGTGTATAATGTCCCTTTAACTTATGTTTCCTGCTAGCCTGAAGGCACACGCAGAAACAGCTGCATTGACAGCTTGATAAATCGGTCCGATAGATTCAGTGTTCCCCCCAGGACTTTTTTAGCGGGTGAACCCCCCCCCCCCGGCTGATTTTACTGACCACCCTGCTAAAATTTTAGCCAATATTAAGCTAAAATTAGCTAATATTAATTTAAAAATGTTAAATTTTTATTGCACAAATGATCATTAAATATATTTATGTTAAATTATGCAATTAATTTGTGCTTTGGGTAGCAGAACGTCACAATGCCTCTTGCCAATTTCATTATGCCACCCAACTGGCAACATTTTCTGTGGAGAACACTGTTTTTATATGTGATATAAACACGCTTTAATGGTTTATGTAAAAATATAAAAAATAAATGATGATACCTTGTTATAATCTGTAAAGTCCAGTTCAGCTCTAACAGGAGCAGAAGATGCCACAGCAGCATAGACTAAATGGGGAAACTGAAATATAACACATACATGTAAAATGTGCAGAAATGTATTTAGATCCATTTTTATATTTCTAAACTGGATAGTATTAAAGCATTTACAATCACCTTTGATTTAGTACAAAAAAATTATAATAACCAAGACCAAGATGACCACTATGGTACACCAGTCATCCATAACAAAAATGGCTACCTCAGTTTCAACAAAGTTATTATCCATAACACAATGGCCACTTACTGAACTCCCCAAACCCTGAATTCCAAAATCCAATATTTATTCTAAAATCCAAACTATTTAATTATATTTCTTTCCTAAGATATGGAGCGTCCACAACGTCATTCAATTACTAGTGGGAATATCACTCCTGGCCAGCAGGAGGAGGCAAAGAGCACCACAGCAAAGCCGTTAAGTGTCACTCCCCTACCCATAATCCCCAGTCATTCTCTTTGCCTCTGTCAATGGAGGAGGTGAAGTTTGGTTTCTGAAGAAATGAATTCCTTTTTCGGGTACTTTTCCCTGCAAGCAAGGATTTGGGTTTAGCTGAGTCCATGTAAATCTTTTCAGCAGAGTAGTGGTGGCTTTAAAGCAGTTTGGAAGTTGTGAGGTAGTCCTTGCTTTGTTTCCGAACACACTGCTTCCCATGGTACAGAAAGCCAGAGTTGGTTACTCTGTTCTTTCTTTTTCTACAGGTCTCTGTAAGGAGTATGTGTCCTTTCACGCATTGTGAGCTGTCTTCCTGCCGGACATCTAGACTGCAGATAAGTGCTTTTGTCTTCTAGGTCTTGGAGACTTGCACTTCAGAAGAATATGTCATATGCAGTTGATGGGGACATTTTTAAAATCCTTTATACAGGATTTTCTTTGGCAGTGGGCAGACACATTATGAATGTTGAGACTAGGGGTTAATCGTCCCTTTATTGGGACGTTTTTCCTCTTTGGGCTAATTTTGTTGAAATACTTTATTAGTATGTGTGTGGCTTATGTTTTATACAGGGATTTATGTATAAACTTAAATTTTGGCAGTTTGTTTTCTTGCTTGTTAGCTAGAACAGGCTAACTGACAGACTGCTTGAGCGTTTGTGTAAATTAAGCTCCGGTCATGTGACTTTTCTCTGCTGTCAGATATTCACGGAGCGGAGTCATTGAATTTCAATCTAGTAGTGTCAATCTACTACATGATCGTTTTAAGGACTTCTGGCAGCCAAATTGTGTATAAGTGTTACAGTAAGGCACCTCAGCCTGTCTGAGGTGTAGGGGAGCGTGATTGGTTTATTATTTTAATTAATTTTTGCATAAAGTTAAGCGGCTGTGGTATTAGTATTAGTGACAGTGTATTTAAAACAAATTCTACAATTTGGGGAATTTTTTATTTAGTATTATGGACATGGACCAAGATTCTGTGTCTTTTGAGAAATGCTTGTTATGCCTTGAGGCACAAATTGTTTTGCCTATGCAATTCTGTGCTGCATACTTATCTACAACACTTCAATTTAAAGATAAATGGTTGCCCTCTGAGCCCAATGTCTCTCAGGATGCTGCTGTTCAGGCAATGCCACAACTTTCTCCTCAAAGAATTAGACAGACAGTCACATAGTAAGGTTTCTGTTCCCTCTACTGCTACGCAGGTTGCCCTCCCTCATAAGTCTGATCAGGAGGATACGTCAGTAGCTTCTGAGGGTGAAATCTCAGATTCGGACAGTATTATTCCTTCAGCTGATACTGAAGAAGTAAACTTTAGATTTAAGCTTGAACACCTTTGTGTACTGTTAAAAGGAGGTATTAGCTACTTTGGACAACTCTGATACTTCTGTCGTTAACCCTAAGAAGTCTAGTCAACTTAATAAATACTATGATGTTCCTTCCTCTGTGGAAGTTTTTCCTGTCCCAGACCGTGTGATGGAGATTATTTCTCAGGAATCGGAGAAGCCAGGGATTCCTTTCTCCCCGTCTCCTGTATTTAAAAAGATGTTTCCTGTTGCTGACCCCATTAAAGATTCTTGGCGCACAGTGCCTAAAGTAGAAGGGGCTTTTTCTACTCTGCCTAAGAAAACTACAATCCCTATAGAGGATCGCTGCTCCTTTAATGATCCCATGGACAAAAAGCTGGAAGCTTATTTGAAGATGTATGTTCATCAAGGTCTTCAATGAGAACCTGCATTTTGTATTTCCACAGTAGCAAGTGCGGCATCTTATTGGTGCAACGCCTTGTCTGAATCAATTTTAGTAGAGACTCCGTTGGAGGAGATCCAAGATAGGATTAAGGCTCTCAAACTAGCCAATTCCTTTATTTCTGATGCCAACATGCAAGTTATTAGACTGGGAGCCAAGATGTCTGGCTTCTCTGTCCTAGCCCGTAGGGTATTGTGGCTAAAATGTTGGTCAGCTGATGTTACTTCTAAGTCCAAGCTTCTGGTGCTTCCTTACAAGGGTAAGACCTTTTTCAAACTTGGTCTTGAAGAAATAATTTATGATATTACGGGTGGAAAAGGGTCTTTTTTACCGCAAGACAAGAAGAACAGACTCAAAGGACCTTAAAGTAATTTTCGTTCCTTTTGTAACATCAAAGCTCAAAAGTCTTCCTCTCCCTCTTCCAAGCAAGAGCAGTCCAAGTCGTCTTGGAAGCCCAATCAGTCTTGGAATAAGTGGAAGCAATTAAAGAAACTCTCAGCTGAGTCTAAGTCAGCATTAAGGGTCGGCCCCTGGTCCGGGATCGGATCAAGTGGGGGGCAGACTTTCCCTGTTTTGTCACGCGTGGAGACACGATGTCCCACATCCTTGGGCTGTGGACATAGTATCTCAGGGTTACAAAATAGAATTCAAAACTTTCCCTCTCAGGGGCAGATTCCACCTCTAAAGATTATCTGCAGACCAGGTAAAAAAAAAAAAGAGAGGCATTCTTGAACTGCGTTCAGGACCTTTCCTCCCTGGGAGTGATTGTTCCAGTTCCAGTAAGGGAACAGGGTCTAGGATTCTATTTAAATCCGTTTGTAGTTCCCAAAAAAGAGGGAACTTTTTGACCCATTTTAGACCTAAAGTGCGTCAGCAAGTTTCTCAGGGTACCGTCCTTCAAAATGGAAACCATTCGTTCCATTCTTCCTTTGGTCCAAGAGGGTCAGTTCATGGCGACCATAGACCTGAAGGACGCGTATCTTCATGTTGCCATCCACAGGGATCATCACAAATTCCTGAGATTTGCCTTTCTAGACAAACACTTTCAGTTTGTCGCTCTTCCGTTTAGACTTGCCACAGCTCCCAGAATTTTCTCAAAAGGTTCTAGGGGCTCTCTTGGCAGTGATCAGGTCTTGGGGAATTGCAGTGGCGCCGTACCTGGACAACATATTGGTTCAGAGGCCATCTTTTCAACAAGCAAACTCTCATACAGAGATCTTGTTGTCTTTTCTACGTTCCTACAGTTGGAAAGTGAATCTGGAAAAGAGTTCCCTTGTTCCAGCTACAAGGGTGGTTTTCTTAGGGACCATAATAGATTTTTTATCTATGTACATTTTTCTGATGGAGGTCAGAAAATCCAAAATTCTCTCCTCTTGCCTCTCTCTTCAGTGTACTGCTCGGCCATCAGTGGCTCAATGTATGGAGGTAATTGGTCTGATGGTCGCTTCCATGGACATCATTCCCTTTGCTTGATTCCATTTGAGAGCTCTGCAATTAGGCATGCTCAAACAATGGAACGGAGACCATTTGGATCTGTCTCAGAGGATAGATATAGATCAGTCGACAAGAGACTCTCTCCCGTGGTGGTTTTCTCAGGACCATCTGTCTCAGGGCACATGCTTCCGGAGACCTTCCTAGGTGATTTTGACCACGGACGCCAGCCTGCTAGGCTGGGGAGCAGTCTGAGACTCGTTAAAGGCGCAGGGACTATGGACTCGGGAGGAAAACAAGGGGGTCAACAATCCCTATAGGAGGCGCTATAACGTGACAGAGTATCCTATATGGATATGTAGACTCTCATAAATGGATATATATATATATATATATATATATATATATAGGGCAGCACTCTGACTTCACTGTAAAGAATAGGCAGTTCTGGATAAAACAAAGACAAGGAAAGAGGTGCCGTATGTGTGAATCAATCACCAACTGGGTATAAGAACATCAAAAGACACAGGGTACTCACATGGTGTATAGGCACCCACTTGTGCCAATAGAAGCAGGCTGGTTTTTGCAGCAGACCAGCTAGCTGAACCAAGGCAGTGTACTGGACCCAGCGATGCAGCCACCCCCAGAACTATGGCTGTACACAAGTGTTGTAACTCTCCCAAGGATAGCGGCCAACAAGGTACAAGGGGGGCTGTACCAATAACCTCCCAAGGTAGCGTAGTGAAATATGCACACAGCAATGATAGTTATTATATCACTTTTAAAAAATTTGTTTAATAATACAATAAAAAAACAAGTTAAAAACAGCTCATGCTAAAAATGTGCACAAGAGAATCTATGCAATGCGTTTCACGGTATCCACCTTTTCATCAGGCATAAAAACATGATAATAATATTACCCTTATTTAGGGCTAAGCTACCTCCAACAAAATATGCATTAACCCTCCCCCTACAATTAGTGTGAACACCAATCAGAGCACCCTTTGTCACATTAGTAAAAAGTGGTCACACCTGTGTAACTTTAAATCTGCTATTCACTTATGTATACATTATATTACTGCATTCACAAATGTGGATCAAAATAAATATAATATAAAAGGATTATTCTAAAACATGCTACTCCAAAGACATAATAGCAAACACACCAGCCGTCAATTATAACCACCGGCCATCAACTGTAACCAATGATGCCGTTATTATTTATAAAAACAATGTGATCTAAATGATTTTCGTATCTGCAGCAGTGTGTTTGACAACATGTTTGTTATGGTTGGTCACAATACGGAACCTTTGAGTTTTAGCGTGTTTGTATGTGTCCCTATGTGATACATTGTATCAAAGCAAATGATGATTACATTACTAGTCTATAAACTTGATTAAATCACTGATGTGGGGTGCTTTCCCCTCATAAACATCTTGGCGTTGAGAGCGATTTACAATGTTCTGATGGCTTGGCCTCAATTGTCTTTAGCCTGGTTTACAACATCACCTTAGTGGCTTACATCAACCACCAGGGAGGAACTCGGGAGTTCCTTAGCCATGAAGGAGGTGGCATGGATTATTCAGTGGACGGAAGCTCCCAATTGTGGTCTATCTGCCATCCACATTCCTAGAGTGGACAACTGGGAAGCGGATTTCCTGAGCAGACAGACATTTCATCCCGGGGAGTGGGCTCTCCATCCAGATGTGTTCTCAAGGTTAACCCTCAAATGGGGGGTACCGGAGTTGGAGCTGATGGTGTCTCGGCAGAACGCCAAGCTTCCAAGGTACGGTTCAAGGTCAAGAGATCCTCAGGCCGCTCTGATAGATGCTCTTGCGGTTCCTTGGAATTTCGGTCTAGCATTCCTGTTTTCTCTGTTGGCGTTCCTTCTACAAGTTATTGCTCATATCAAACAAGAGAGAGCATCAGTAATTTTAATAGCTCCTGCGTGGCCTCGCAGGATCTGGTATGCAGACCTAGTGAAGATGTCATCTCGGCCGCATTGGAGGTTTCCTCTGAGGAAAGACTTTCTAACTCAGGGTAAATTCCTCCATCCAAATCTCTTTTCTCTGAAGCTGACTGCTTGGAGATTGAATGCTTAGTTCTGTCTAAGCGTGGATTTTCTGAGTCGGTCATTGAGACTATGATCCATTCTTGCAACCCTGTTACTCAAAACATTTACGATAAGGTATCGCGTAAATACCTTTATTGGTGTGAATCTAAGGGCTACTCTTGGAGTAGGGTCAGGATTCCTAGAATTTTGTCTTTTCTCCAGGAAGGGCTGGAGAAAGGGTTGTTAGTCAGTTCTCTGAAAGGTCAGATTTCTGCATTATCTATTTTGTTACACAGGCCCTGGTCAGAATCAGGCCTGTGTTTCAACCTGTTGCTCCTCCTTGGAGCCTTAATCTTGTTCTTAAAGTTATGCAGCAGGCTCCGTTTGAGCTAATGCATTCCATAGATATTAAGTTGCTGTCTTGGAAGGTTTTGTTTCTTATTGCTATCTCTTCTGCTCGGAGAGTTTTGGAACTCTCGGCTTTGCAGTGTGATTCGCCTTACCTTATCTTTCATGCAAATGAGGCGGTTCCTCATACTAAATTGGGGTTTCTTCCTAAAGTGGTTTCAGATAGAAATATTAATCAGGAAATTGTTGTTCCTTCTCTCTTTCCCAATCCTCCTTCTCATAAAGAACGTCTGTTGCACAACTTGGATCTTGTGCGAGCTCTAAAATTCTACCTACAGGCGACTAAGGATTTTCACCAGTCTTTTGCCCTGTTTGTTTCTCAGGAAAGCATAAGGGTCAGAAGGCTACTTCTACTTCTCTTTCCCTCTGGTTGAGAAGTATGATTCATTTTGCTTATGAAACTGCTGGACAGCAGCCTCCTGAGAGAATTACAGGTCATTCCACTAGGGCTGTCTCCTCTTCTTCGGCTGAGGCTTCTTTTGGAAGAAAGGTTCTTCAAGCGGTGGTGCCTTCTGTTTAGGTCTGCCTGTCTTGTTCTCCCTCTCTGTTCATTCTGTGTCCTCTAGCTTGGGTATTGGTTCCCACTAGTAATTAAATGACTGTGTGGACTATCCATATCTCAGGAAAAAAAAAAATTATGCTTACCTGATCAATTTCTTTCTTTCCGGATATGGAGAGTCCACGACCCCACCCTTTATTAAGACAGTTATTTTTTACTAAACCTCAGGCATCTCTACACCTTTGTGTTATTCATTTTCCATTTCCCTTCGGTCAAATGACTGGGGGTTATGGGTAAGGGAAGTGATACTTAACAGCTCTGCTTTGGTGCTCTTTGCCTCCTCCTGCTGGCCAGGAGTGATATTCCCACTAGTAATTGAATGAGGTCGTGGACTCTCCATATCCGGAAATAAAGAAATTTATCAGGTAAGCCTAAATTTTGTTTTTTCCCCACCTGTAAGTCACAATCTTCTCTGCCTGTGTCTTTGGAATTCCGGATTTGAGAAGTTCAAACACAAAAAAACAAACCAAAGACACAGGCAGAGAAGATTGTGACTTACAGGTGGGGAAAATATTAATTAAATAATTTGAATTTCAGAATAAATTTGGAGTTTGGA
>NC_069505.1:492674517-492682017 GCF_027579735.1 Bombina bombina | reverse complement strand
GTTCCCTGAGGCTTCCCACTGTTGTAATATGAGTGGGAGGGGCCTATTTTAGCGTTTTTTTGCACAGCAAAAATTACAGACACAGACATCCAGCTTCTTCCTGCATGATCCAGGACTTCTCTGAAGGGCTCAAAAGGCTTCAAAAGTCGTATTGAGGGAGGTAAAAAGCCACAGTAGAGCTGTGGCAGTTGTTGTGACTGTTTAAAAAACGTTTTTGTCATTTGTTATTTCGTTTTTGGTATTAAGGGGTTAATCATCCATTTGCAAGTGGGTGCAATGCTCTGCTAACTTATTACATACACTGTAAAAATTTCGTTAGTGTAACTGCATTTTTTCACCGTTTCAAAATTTGGGAAAATTTGTGTTTCTTAAAGGCGCAGTAACATTTTTTATATTGCTTGTAAACTTGTTTAAAAGTGTTTTCCAAGCTTGCTAGTCTCATTGCTAGTCTGTTTAAACATATCTGACACAGAGGAACCTACTTGTTCATTATGTTTGAAAGCCATGGTGGAGCCCCATAGGAGACTGTGTACTAAATGTATTGATTTCACCTTAAACAGTAAAGATCAGTCTTTATCTATAAAAGAATTATCACCAGAGGGTTCTGTCAAGGGGGAAGTTATGCCGACTAACTCTCCCCACGTGTCAGACCCTTCGCCTCCCGCTCAGGGGACGCACGCTAATATGTCGCCAATTACATCAGGGACGCCCATAGCGATTACCTTGCAGGACATGGCTGCAATCATGAATAATACCCAGTCAGAGATATTATCTAGATTGCCTGAATTAAGAGGCAAGCGCGATAGCTCTGGGGTTAGGAGAGATACAGAGCGCGCAAATGCTGTTAGAGCCATGTCTGATACTGCGTCACAGTATGCAGAACATGAGGACGGAGAGCTTCAGTCTGTGGGTGACATCTCTGACTCGGGGAAACCTGATTCAGAGATTTCTAATTTTAAATTTAAGCTTGAGAACCTCCGTGTATTGCTAGGGGAGGTATTAGCTGCTCTGAATGACTGACAGTGTTGCAATTCCAGAGAAATTGTGTAGGCTGGATAGATACTATGCGGTGCCGGTGTGTACTGACGTTTTTCCTATACCTAAAAGGCTTACAGAAATTATTAGCAAGGAGTGGGATAGACCCGGTGTGCCCTTTTCCCCACCTCCTATATTTAGAAAAATGTTTCCAATAGACGCCACTACACTGGACTTATGGCAGACGGTCCCTAAGGTGGAGGGAGCAGTTTCTACTTTAGCAAAGCGTACCACTATCCCGGTTGAGGACAGTTGTGCTTTTTCAGATCCAATAGATAAAAAATTGGAGGGTTACCTTAAGAAAATGTTTATTCAACAAGGTTTTATTTTACAGCCCCTTGCATGCATTGCGCCTGTCACTGCTGCGGCGGCATTCTGGTTTGAGGCCCTGGAAGAGGCCATCCAGACAGCTCCATTGAATGAAATTATTGACAAGCTTAGAACGCTTAAGCTAGCTAACTCATTTGTTTCTGATGCCATAGTTCATTTGACTAAACTAACGGCTAAGAATTCCGGATTCGCTATGGCTTAAATCCTGGTCAGCTGTCGTGACTTCAAAGTCTAAATTACTCAACATTCCTTTCAAGGGGCAGACCTTATTCGGGCCTGGCTTGAAGGAAATTATTGCTGACATTACTGGAGGCAAGGGTCATACCCTTCCTGAGGACAGGGCCAAATCAAAGGCCAAACAGTCTAATTTTCGTGCCTTTCGAAATTTCAAGGCAGGAGCAGCATCAACTTCCTCCGCTTCAAAACAAGAGGGAAATGTTGCTCATTCCAGACAGGCCTGGAAACCTAACCAGTCCTGGAACGAGGGCAAGCAGGCCAGAAAGCCTGCTGCTGCCCCCAAGACAGCATGAAGGAACGGCCCCCTATCCGGAAACGGATCTAGTGGGGGGCAGACTTTCTCTCTTCGCCCAGGCGTGGGCAAGAGATGTTCAGGATCCCTGGACGTTGGAGATCATATCTCAGGGATATCTTCTGGACTTCAAAGCTTCTCCTCCACAAGGGAGATTTCATCTTTCAAGGTTATCAGCAAACCAGAAAAAGAAAGAAGCATTCCTAAGCTGTGTGCAAGACCACCTAGTAATTGGAGTGATCCATCCAGTTCCGCGGACGGAACAAGGACAGGGATTTTATTCAAATCTGTTTGTGGTTCCCAAGAAAGAGGGAACCTTCAGACCAATCTTGGATCTAAAGATCTTAAAGAAATTCCTCAGAGTTCCATCATTCAAAATGGAAACTATTCGGACCATCCTACCCATGATCCAAGAGGGTCAGTACATGACCACAGTGGACTTAAAGGATGCCTACCTTCACATACCGATTCACAAAGATCATCATCGGTTCCTAAGGTTTGCCTTTCTAGACAGGCATTACCAATTTGTAGCTCTTCCCTTCGGGTTGGCTACTGCCCCGAGAATTTTTACAAAGTTTCTGGGCTCACTTCTGGCGGTTCTAAGACCGCGAGGCATAGCGGTGGCTCCGTATCTAGATGACATCCTGATACAGGCGTCAAGCTTTCAAATTGCCAAGTCTCATACAGAGATAGTTCTGGCATTTCTGAGGTCGCATGGGTGGAAAGTGAACGTGGAAAAGAGTTCTCTATCACCACTCACAAGAGTCTCCTTCCTAGGGACTCTTATAGATTCTGTAGAGATGAAAATTTACCTGACGGAGTCCAGGTTATCAAAACTTCTAAATGCTTGCCGTGTCCTTCATTCCATTCCACGCCCGTCAGTGGCTCAGTGCATGGAAGTAATCGGCTTAATGGTAGCGGCAATGGACATAGTGCCATTTGCGCGCCTGCATCTCAGACCGCTGCAATTATGCATGCTAAGTCAGTGGAATGGGGATTACTCAGATTTGTCCCCTCTACTAAATCTGGATCAAGAGACCAGAGATTCTCTTCTCTGGTGGCTTTTTCGGGTCCATCTGTCCAAGGGTATGACCTTTCGCAGGCCAGATTGGACGATTGTAACAACAGATGCCAGCCTTCTAGGTTGGGGCGCAGTCTGGAACTCCCTGAAGGCTCAGGGATCGTGGACTCAGGAGGAGAAACTCCTCCCAATAAATATTCTGGAGTTAAGAGCAATATTCAATGCTCTTCTAGCTTAGCCTCAGTTAGCAACACTGAGGTTGATCAGATTTCAGTCGGACAACATCACGACTGTGGCTTACATCAACCATCAAGGGGGAACCAGGAGTTCCCTAGCGATGTTAGAAGTCTCAAAGATAATTCGCTGGGCAGAGTCTCACTCTTGCCACCTGTCAGCGATCCACATCCCAGGCGTAGAGAACTGGGAGGCGGATTTTCTAAGTCGTCAGACTTTTCATCCGGGGGAGTGGGAACTCCATCCGGAGGTGTTTGCTCAACTGGTCCATCGTTGGGGCAAACCAGAACTGGATCTCATGGCGTCTCGCCAGAACGCCAAGCTTCCTTGTTACGGATCCAGGTCCAGGGACCCGGGAGCAACGCTGATAGATGCTCTAGCAGCTCCTTGGTTCTTCAACCTGGCCTATGTGTTTCCACCGTTTCCTCTGCTCCCTTGACTGATTGCCAAAATCAAACAGGAGAGAGCATCGATGATTCTGATAGCACCTGCGTGGCCACGCAGGACCTGGTATGCAGACCTAGTGGACATGTCATCTCTTCCACCATGGACTCTGCCTCTGAGGCAGGACCTTCTAATACAAGGTCCTTTCAATCATCCAAATCTAATTTCTCTGAGACTGACTGCATGGAAATTGAACGCTTGATTCTATCAAGGCGTGGCTTCTCCGAGTCAGTTATTGATACCTTAATACAGGCTCGGAATCCTGTCACCAGGAAAATCTACCATAAGATATGGCGTAAATATCTTTATTGGTGTGAATCCAAGAGTTACTCATGGAGTAAGGTTAGGATTCCTAGGATATTGTCCTTTCTCCAAGAGGGTTTGGACAAAGGCTTATCAGCTAGTTCTTTAAAAGGACAGATCTCTGCTCTGTCTATTCTTTTGCACAAGCGTCTGGCAGAAGTTCCGGACGTCCAGGCATTTTGTCAGGCTTTGGTTAGGATTAAGCCTGTGTTTAAAACTGTTGCTCCCCCGTGGAGCTTAAACTTGGTTCTTAAAGTTCTTCAGGGAGTTCCGTTTGAACCCCTTCATTCCATTGATATTAAACTTTTATCTTGGAAAGTTCTGTTTTTGATGGCTATTTCCTTGGCTCGAAGAGTCTCTGAGTTATCTGCTTTACATTGTGATTCTCCTTATCTGATTTTTCATTCAGACATGGTAGTTCTGCGTACCAAACCTGGGTTTTTACCTAAGGTGGTTTCTAACAGGAATATCAATCAAGAGATTGTTGTTCCATCATTGTGTCCTAATCCTTCTTCAAAGAAGGAACGTCTTTTGCATAATCTGGACGTAGTCCGTGCCTTGAAGTTTTACTTACAGGCTACTAAAGATTTTCGTCAAACATCTGCCCTGTTTGTCGTTTACTCTGGACAGAGGAGAGGTCAAAAAGCTTCGGCAGCCTCTCTCTCCTTTTGGCTTCGGAGCATAATACGCTTAGCCTATGAGACTGCTGGACAGCAGCCCCCTGAAAGGATTACAGCTCATTCTACTAGAGCTGTGGCTTCCACCTGGGCCTTTAAAAATGAGGCCTCTGTTGAACAGATTTGCAAGACTGCGACTTGGTCTTCGCTTTACACTTTTTCAAAATTTTACAAATTTGACACTTTTGCTTCTTCGGAGGCTGTTTTTGGGAGAAAGGTTCTACAGGCAGTGGTTCCTTCCGTTTAAGTTCCTGCCTTGTCCCTCCCATCATCCGTGTACTTTAGCTTTGGTATTGGTATCCCACAAGTAATGGATGATCCGTGGACTGGATACACTTAACAAGAGAAAACATAATTTATGCTTACCTGATAAATGTATTTCTCTTGTAGTGTATCCAGTCCACGGCCCGCCCTGTCCTTTTAAGGCAGGTCTAAATTTTAATTAAACTACAGTCACCACTGCACCCTATGGTTTCTCCTTTGTCGTCTTGTTTCAGTCGAATGACTGGATATGGCAGTGAGGGGAGGAGCTATATAGCAGCTCTGCTGTGGGTGATCCTCTTGCAACTTCCTGTTGGGAAGGAGAATATCCCACAAGTAATGGATGATCCGTGGACTGGATACACTACAAGAGAAATAAATTTATCAGGTAAGCATAAATTATGTTTTTTACTACTGTTTAAACTTTGTATGGTTAGCAGAATAGTGTGTGAAAATGATATTGCACTATTGTTGGATTTTATTTTTTACATGCTGCTCGAGACCAACATGTGGCTCTGACCGGAAGAACACAGCAAAGTCTTCACATACGCCAGCACTGTCTGGAACCTACTCTCCACCCTTACCTCATATGGATTGAGGGCAACTCCTGTGAGTAAATTACCATAAGGGCTTGTGTGAATCCCCTTCACATACCGGAGTGTGTTTCTAACTGTGGAATTCTCTATTTCACTTTCACTTACCCCCATTTGGGTCTCTATTGGATTAGACTGTGTATTTTGAAGTGTCTCTGAAAGAGTTTACCATTTGGGTCTCTATTGGATTAGCCTGTGTATTTTGAAGTGTCTCTGAAAGAGTTTACTTCGTTTTATGATACATATATGTTTTTGCACTAACTGTATATATGTATATATATGTTTCTATGGTGTGTATATTCAAATTGTTCTGATTAGAACTGATCAGGTTCTGCTGTGACACCCACAACGTATTGTTCCATGCACATTTGTGTAGGTGACACTTTATGATATATTATGATAATTATTACCATATATACACATTTTCTAATTTATATTTTTTCTATTCAGGAACCCTCATTTTTATTTCTTGTTTCTATTATTAGCGCTTTCCTCATTACCCCCATATCCCCTCTGTTCAATTTGTGTATTTTATAGGAATATCTGGAAAAGGATATTCCGCCTTGGGGGAGACCTGTAGTCAGCTGCTTTTAACTGAGACGGAGTTCTCCTTGAGGCTATTTAATCATATTTAATTTATTTATTTATAGGGGCAATATACTAATATTGTGGCCCTAGTATTACATATTGGTTTGTTTTTTGTTATTAAGTTATTTATTTAGGTTTTTATTGATTGTGTGACACTTTGTATTTGCGCCCAGTTGGCTCCAGAGCTTATATCACTGGTTCCCAGTGATATATTCTACCTTGTATGTATACATACATACACACTGGACTAAACGAGGAAAAAAGGCGCAAAAATATGGGCAGAAAAAAGAACACTGAATATACTTAATCACAGATTCCCTTCCAAATAATGGATAGAAATATTAGCTGCTGTCCCTTTAAAAGAAGGCATACACAGAAATAAGCTATTCCCGCAGATACGTTCTACAAAATATGAAACAGAAAGAGAACAAAAGAGGAGTTATATAGCGCTATTTCTACACAGTAAAAGAACAAGAAATATAGAAGAGCAATAATCTAGATGTTGTTTAAAGCCTAGATGTGTATGTGTACCCCAAAGAAAGTTAATTTTAGTATATAAACTGTGAACAATTGGTTCTAAAAATAAATGGATACAAAAGTTAGTATAAATATCCTTCAAACAATGTTACAGATGATATTTCATATATAGAAAAATGTTTTCTTGCCAGAGTGGATACATTTCTAAAATTCATACTTACAGGATGGGATATCAATCATATGAGGTAAGGTACTTGCACTGCAGGGGAGCACTTTTTATTGAGGTTTTCAAAACGTACACTATATGTTGAAAATTCAATTACAATTGTTCTCAAGAGACAGGTTACAATGAGTTAAAGAACCAGAATAAACAAATAGAAGCATATTATTCAGCAACCCCATGTTATCTGGAAAGATATATAGCTTAACATCATACATAATAACAAAGTATTAGCCTGTCTTCTGCTTGTAGACAGATCAAAATGAAGAAATTACAGTCCACCATCAAACTAAAATACTCTTATTAATATCATTAACAGTGCATAAACTATCAGTCTACGACATAGTTTAGGTTATAGAAGTAATACCTTGTTTTTATTTATTTATTCTAGTATAAGCTCCCCTTAGATCAAATATGGTCACTCATGGACCTAGGTACTCAAATGGGACAATACAGAGAGATTAGTGAATGAAGTGGCCACTCTTGGGCCTTATTGCTTATGCGAATAAACTAGCATTTGATACTTAATAATATTTATTTATAGAAGGTAGCAAACTCTAGTGTGTTTACCTTGTAGGTCTGAAATAATAGAGAACTTAAAGGCAGTTACCAAGTTCTTTTGTACCTTTCACTGACCGTAGTATAACTTGCTATATAACTTGTGGCATACAAATAGATTTTTAAAAAAAATTTAAATTAACTTAGTGTCTCACTCTAGACATATGTGATCAGCAAAAACAGTAAAGACCAATATATTAACCTATGTAACTATAGGTGTATGGAAGATG
>NC_069505.1:492667017-492669517 GCF_027579735.1 Bombina bombina | reverse complement strand
ATTACTTATGGGATATTCTCCTTCCCAACAGGAAGTTGCAAGAGATCACCCATAGCAGAGTTGCTATATAGCTCCTCCCCTAACTGCCATATCCAGTCATTCTCTTGCAACTCTCAACATAGAAGGAGGTCCGAGAGAGGAGTGGTGTTTTATACTTAATTTATTTCTTCAATCAAAAGTTTGTTATTTTTAAATGGCACCGGAGTGTGCTGTTTTTCTCTCCGGCAGTATTTGGAAGAAGAATCTGCCTGCGTTTTTCTATGATCTTAGCAGAAGTAACTAAGATCCACTGGCTGTTTTCTCACACATTCTGAGGAGTGAGGTAAACTTCAGATGGGGACAGCGTGCGGGTTTTCCTGCAAATGAGGTATGTGCAGTAAAATATTTTTCTAAGGAATGGAATTGACTAAGAAAATGCTGCTGTTATCAAATTAATGTAAGTAAAGCCTTAATGCAGTGAAAGCGACTGTTAGCAGGCTTATTAATGTATGTGCAGTAAAACAATTTTCTAAGGAATGAAATTGACTAAGAAAATGCTGCTGTTATCAAATTAATATAAGTAAAGCCTTAATGCAGTGAAAGCGACTGTTAGCAGGCTTATTAATGTATGTGCAGTAAAGTAATTTTCTAAGGAATGGAATTGACTATGAAAATGCTGCTGATACTGAAATAATCTAATTTAAGCCTTAATGCAGGGAAAGCAAGACAGGCTTATTAATAGAGATACATACTCTTTAAAAGAAGGTTGTTTTAAAAACGTTTGCTGGCATGTTTAATCGTTTTTTTGAGGTACATTGGTGATAAGGTTTATTGGGGCATAATTTTTCCACATGGCTGGCTTAATTTCTGCATAGCAACAGTTAACTGAGGTTTCCCACTGTTGTAATATGAGTGGGAGGGATCTAATTTAGAGCTTTTTTGCACAGTTAAATTTACAAAATGAATCATCCAGATTCCCTCAGCAGTCCTTTGAATACTACAGGACATCTCTAAAGGACTAAAAAGACTTCCAAAATCGTTTATAGGGAAGGTAATCCACAGCTCAGCTGTCAGTTTTGTTGTACCTGTTAAAAAAACGTCTATGTCGTTTTTTTTATCTGTTTTTTGCATTAAGGGGTTAATCATCCATTTGCAAGTGGGTGCAATGCTCTGTGAACTTATTACATATACTGTAAAAATTTCGTTTGATTTACTGCCTTTTTACAATGTTTTTCAAATGCTGACAAAATTTGTTTCTCTTAAAGGCACAGTAACGTTTTTTATATTTGCTTGTTAACTTGATTTAAAGTGTTTTCCAAGCTTACTAGTCTCATTATTAGTCTGTTCTAACATGTCTGACATAGAGGAAGCTCTGTGTTCATTATGTTTAACCCCTTAATGACCGCAATGTACCCTGTATGTCACTGGTCGTTAAGGGTTTTTTCAGGACATAATAGCACAAGTCTAGCAAGAACACGCTATTAATGCCCTCCCTCCAGAAGGCTTTGTGGAATAGAGCAGTCACAACGCTGGTGGCAAGACCGCGCTTTAAAACAATCAAGTCCCAAAAAAAGGCCAGCGACATACAGGGTACGTCGCTGGTCCTTAAGGGGTTAAAAGCCATGGTGGAACCCCATTTTAGAATGTGTACCAGATGTACTGATTTCATGTTAAACAATAAAGATCATTTTTTGTCTTTAAAAACATTATCACCAGAGGATTCTGTCGAGGGGGAAGTTATGCCGACTAACTCTCCCCACGTGTCAGACCCTTTGTCTCCCGCTTTAGGGACTCGTGCTCAAATGGCGCCAAGTGGTTCAAGGGCGCCCATAGCGTTTATTTTATCAGAGGTTTCTGTCGAGGGGGAAGTTATGCCGTCTAACTCTCCCCACGTATCAGACTCTTCGACTCCCGCTCCAGAGATTCACGCTCAAATGGCGCCTAGTACATCAAGGGCGCTTATAGCGTTTATTTTACAAGACATGGCGAAAGTTATGAATAATACTCTGGAAGCGGTATTAGTCAGACTACCTGAAATTAAAGGAAAGCGAGATAGCTCTGGGGATAGATACAGAGCATACAGATGCGTCAAGAACCATGTCTGTTACTGCCTCACTATATGCAGTGGGTCATATTTGTGATTCAGGGGAGATGATTTAACCTGATTCCGATATTTCTATATTTAAAATTTATGCTTAAGATCCTCCACTTGTTGCTCAGGGAGGTTTTAGCAGCTCTGAATGACTGGTTTACAATTACAGTGCTAGAAATTGTGTAGACTGAATAGATACTATACAGTGCCAGTGTGTACTGATGTTTCTTTCAATACCTTAAGAGGTTTACAGAAATTATTAATAAGGAATGGGATAGACCAGGTGTGCCGTTCTCTTCCCCTCCTATTTTTAGAAAACTGTTTCTAACAGATGCCACCACACGGGAACTTATGGCAGACGGTCCCTAAGGTGGAGAGAAGAGTTTCTACTCTAGCTAAGCGTATCACTAGCCCTGGCGAGGACAGTTG